>NC_141550.1:65180000-65335000 GCF_021556685.1 Rattus norvegicus
TCACCCATCATCATTAAGATGCCTTCTGGTCTGCCATTTCCTCTGACTGATCTTCAGATAATCAGGTCAGACTCAGTTTCTAATTCATGAAGTCGAAATCCAGGACGCTTGGTATTTCCATAAGGAGCCCAGTTTAGCTTATAAGAGACAGTTTTCTCGAGAAAGGAGCAAGCACTAAGACTTATCATAACCTTTATGCCCAGAGTACCATATTTCCGTTCGTAAGAAATGCCCATGATAATATACAGGGGTGCCGGGGCCTAGTAAATGAAGCTCTCCCCATGTGGTTTTCCTGTAGTCCCGTTCTCTGTGAGGTTTATAGAGATGGCTTCTGTATTAATGAGCTTTGCTTTCTGTTTTAGTTTTGTTTCTTTACTTATAATATGTGCTTTTTTTAACCATGTTGTTAAGAGACGCAGAAATTCTTTCTTTACTCTCTTACTCCACATCCCGCTCAGAGAACCGACCCTTTCTGCGTGACATCATGTTTGCTTTTTCTTTCCGGCTCATAGGTCAGCTGTTCTGTTTTTCTTTATTTATTTTTCTTCTTCTCATCTTATTTAATTTATTTTAAATTCCCTTCCCCCTGTCTTTTTTCTACCTTCCCCACCCCTCCCTTTTTCTCCTTTTGTTTTTCTTTTGTCCTCAGCCTGTTCTGCAAACTTGGAGTTCTTGTCAGGCATAGGATTTCACTGTTTGGTAAGGAGACCCTTGGGGAATTTCTGAGCATGGCCATCAGGGGCTTTCCTTTGCTAATTTCTGAGCATGGCCATCAGGGGCTTTCCTTTGCTAATTTTGCACTGCGTTGTGTGTTGTTATGTTGCATGGATGCATGACTGCACGGCTGCATGCATGGCCATCATAGGCCAGATAAGTTCCTGGAGGTTGTATATAAGTGACATTACCTATGGCAAAATGGAGGGCGATGACTTCCCTAAGCCAGTCCAATTCATGACTGAAAAACAAAGGGTACTTAATTAAAGGAGCAAAAGTCTGAAAATGGCAAGTTCTGCCGTATTTTTATTTTGAGAGTGAAATGAAACCAGGCTCTTGGATTTTTTGCTCAGCTCTCTCTGGGAATTAAACAATAAGCTGATTTGGAATTTACCTCTCATTTTCAGTGTTCTCAGCTACAGATATGTTTGTCTCCTGCACTCCAAGCATTGGAGCTTGGTATTTGGGACCATAGTGCCCAAGAGCTTTGCTTGGTCACAGTGACGTCTGTGGATCACTCCCCCACACCCAGCCTTTTTCTGATGTGTCCCAGGGTCCTTGTAGGTCAAGGCCATTCTCCTGAGCACTTCTCCCAGAGAGCCATGCAGGGTGGCACTCTCACCCTTGCAGGTCTTCCTACTTGGAACTTTAGGAATCTGCCGCTGCTGCCACAATCTAGTCACTCATAGATTGTATAAATGCCAAAGCAAATTTGAGCCCTTTGTTCTCTATGTTTTGGGGATAATTTTGGGATATTTTATTGAGTTATATGGCTAGAAATGCTTTCAGTTTAACTTACAGTTTTATGAAAGACTATAGATTTAGAAAACTAAGCCCTTATTGGAAAAGTCACAGTGGATAAACTGAGGGTCTTACAGAAAGACAGACAGATACATACACACAGACACAAATAATAATTCTTATTAAAAAATTAAGAAGAAATTGGTTTTAGTATAACTAGCTAGTTTTCTACTGGATAGTCCTCCTTTCTAGAAGGCTCAGAACACTTCTATTTATCAGTTAATTCATAGTTTACATAAATTGTCTGAGTTTTTATGTTATTGTTTAAGATATTTTAAATTTTCAAGGACTTGCCTTCAGAATGATTTAGGCTTAACTGATTTTGTTTAACTTCTTATCGATAGACAACAATTCATTGGAAAACTCTTCTGTCAAGATTCTTATATTGTGTTCAAGTTTCCCAGGGTAGAGCATGTTCAGATACCCACTTTGTCATTAGAGAATCTTGTCTAGTTATGGATAGCCTTTATGGGAGGCTTAGCTGTTACTGCTAATGTTTATAAACTCACCTGAAGGCATAACACTGTGTTAACTTCTAACTGGCCACGTATTTCATACTCTTATTTTTTATGTTCTGTGTAATTTAATTCCCTTTTTAGAAAATCTATGATATATATCTGACATTTATGACAAAGTATGTACATTTTAAAAATAAGAAACTTTCCATAATTATACACCCACTTAGTCAATAGTCAGGCCAAGATAGTGTTCCCAACATTCCAGACACTTTCATTATACCATTTTAAAAATAATGATAACCTTTCCCAAAGGAATACTAACTATATGGATCTTCCACCAGCAAGAATTCCTTTTGCCTGTTATTTAGATTCGTATTTTCCCTTCAAGTATATCATCCAAGGGTAACTGACAATAAATGTGTAATATAGTGTGTTGTTCCCATGCAAGGGGTAAATTATTCTTTCTTATGTGATCTTAATATCTATTTGGATGCTGTATTTGAAATATATTAAGCTTAATGTCTTAAGATGTTTCAACAATCAGACATTCTCTGCACAGTGTACAGACTTGCCTTGTTAATAAAGTCTTTAAGTCTTAGCACACAAACTTTACATAGCACAAATATAGCCTGGCTTTTGACTCATGTGATGACCAGGAGGGAACATTGGGCTTTGACTGTGTACATGCTGCTTTTGAGAATTAACCACCTGTATGATTTCGACAAAGAGACATTGAATGCCTAAACTTTGACGTTTTGTGTTTGTGGTAGGCTTAAAATCACCACTAACCTTAGAGATTTTGGGTGCCTAGTAAACCTAATATGAGTTAACAATTATCGAGACATTGTGGGAACTGTGAACTTGCTGTGTTCATATTCTAGTTTGATCCATTAGCTTTTACCTATTGGGTTTATCCAAACTTAGTTATTAGCTCTTACTTAGGTAAATCAGATTAAATACAAAATAAAGTACAAGTGTAGCTATTTGAGGTAGATGCACATGACACCTTCACATAGCCCATTCCATGACTGCATGAGAGTTTAGTAGATGCTTGCACATACTCATGGTAATCTTGTTCTTAGTAGTTTTACCTTATTTCATATATATTTGGATATTATTTTTCAAATTTAATACACACACACACACACACACACACACACACACACACACACACACACCACACACATGATTTGGAGCCAGATACGATGGATCAACGGTTAACAGTATGTACTGCTCTTGTAGAGGACCCTGGTTCAATTTCTAATACCCACAGTGGGCAAGTCATGACTGTGATCAAGAGATCCCTCTTCAGTTTCAAGAGATCCCACTTCTGGGCTTTAATGGCACTCTCACACAAATGACTCACCTATATAAACATAAAAAGATACTTGAAAATAATTCATGACTTTATTTAAGAACCACTTGAGACAGATTTAGATTTGATAATGGGTACCAAAACTGAAGATACGAAAAGGTACATATTAGCTTTCCATAGTTAGGCATTGGAGACCAAGGGGGAGCAATAAACAGACCAAGTTCTTGCTGTTAGGGTCACAGTGATGAGTAGGTCTAGTAGGTCTAGTAGGTCTAGTACTGGGGATGTTTAGTCTGTGTTATCTGCCAAATTTAAATTCACATCCACAATTCTTCTGAGTAGTTACAAGATTGTTATGACATCTAAACCATGAGGATTACCAGAAGTTAGCTACCCACATTTGCATGTGCCTTCGATTTCCTTTTAAAAGTCCTTTCTTTATGTGAAACCACCCAGAGAACAGAATTGGCTAGCAGATCTCACACTGTGAACTGTCATCTGGAGGCCCCTAAGGCATCTCTTGTTGTGTGGGAAAATGATAAAGTTACTTGTTCCATGGATAGATGTTTTCACTGTTGGATCCTGGTGAATCAAGTATTTTATAGTGGGGGGTGGGGGTGGGGATAGAAAGAAAATGCCATCCTGCTTAAATCCATGCTTTCCCATGTGAATTCCAAAGTCATGCTAAGTAGACACATATATGAATTCCATTCAGTTGGGACTGGAATGGTACTTAGAGAGTTTGACAAGCAATGGGGATCTCATTTGCCATTCTAAGAACCCAGTGTTGGCTAAAGAAATCTTGTTTTTAATCTCATTATTACTTTCTACTTTTGCTAGATATAAAATCTGTATGCTAACCTCAATGCAGCAAAAGCATCCCAAGCCTATCCATCATATTAAATCCTTCAGTAATTCGTAGAGGGAACAGAATATGAATGCAGAGCAATCTCAGGGGTGATGGCAAATGGCTGTGTGCCTGTAAGGTCTGTTAAGGGCATTGTTCGCACACACAAAAGAAAAATCTAGTCCTTTAAATACATCATTGAATACATCATGGTCATTGTGTCTCTGCTGTGTGCTAGACATTCTCTCAGGCTGTGAAGATGGAGAACTGAAGAATTTTCCATTTTGTTACCACACTGAAATCAACCTACAAACACTTTTACCTGTGTCACTCAAGACCAAAGAAGCTATTCTGTCTTAATCCTCTCTGCCCACTTTGAACCCCAGGCCACCATGTCCTGCTCAGACACCAGCCTCTTATCCTGCACCTGCATGCCCAGTGCTTTCCATTTCTGTAGAGAAACCTGAGCATGCAAGTCCCTATGCTGGCTCGCTTGTGTGCCACTCTATCCACACCCACCATTACACCTTTCCTTGCCCGCCGTGCTACCCGGCAAACGCTCTCCTTCTGCAGTTAGTCATGTCCATCTGTGCTCAGGGGCTTTGGCACCATCATTGCTCCATGAGATCAAGAGTCCCCTCACCCAACACTTACCTTCTTAGTTCTCCCTTAAATGTGGTAAACTCCTGCCTTTCTGTGTGCCATCTGTCCCCATAGGGCTAAACAGAAAGCTTGGCACATAGCAGCCTTATAAAAATATGAATGAAGGAATGAGAGACCCAATCAGATCCCACTCTCAAAGAGCCCCAATAGAGAAGACAGCAACAGATGCTCAAATTAGTAAGTGCTCAAGTTGTAAGGATTTTTTTTTCTTTATTTAAATAACTCAAATGTTTTCCTTAGCAAGGCGTGCAGTTCCCCAAGATAAACACCCGAGGCAGTAGAGAAGTCTCAAACTTTTGACATGGAGGCTTTCAGCATTTTGTACATGATAAACATACCGTCCAAATACCTCTTTTGGTTTATCCCCAGTGGCCTCAAGCCTGAACAGACAATCACTATCACTGCAGTTCACTTCAGTGTTAACTGGGAGGATGTTGCATAGCATAAATATCAGATGTTTAAGAGGAAGCTATGTGTTTTGTTCAAGTTTTTCTATTTTCCAGTTGAAGATGCTTTCACCAGAGCATGGATCTTAAATTTCTAACTTGGATAAGTTTCAAAAGTGATTGCTAAGTGACGTAATCCAGAGAAAGCTTCACCTGCAATCTCTTCCTGATTGCTAGCAGATTAGACTTACATTGACAGTTTTGATGTCTCCCTTCAAAATGCTTCCGGTATTCCAATAATTACTGCTATCCTCTATCAAGAAATACCAGAAAATTAATCTGGGTATGTTATCCCTAAAAGGGCCAGATTGTGCTTGGGTTGTTGGTCCTGGTATAGACAATGAAAAAGAAATGCCTTTAAAGCCCAAAGCACCTTTGAGGACAGTGACTACCTAGAACTGAGAGTGTCTTTGTCTTAGGATGTATCTAAGTTGGCCTGCCCCTGATCCGGGAAGATCAACCAGGTCTATGGATGTGTAAGTGGGCTATTTGAGGAAGTGTTATTTAAAGAAATAACATTCAAATGCTACAAAAAAACTTACATTGAAACATGACTCATTATCCTAAGGATTCATAGAATTTGTGCATGTGTGCATGCATGTTAGATTAAAATATAGAACAAAGACTGATATAGTTTGACCATATTTTGGTAGTCAAATTATTTTTAATAAAGTAATTTCATTTATTTACTTTAAAAAATTCCCACCTCCAAGCATTACACACACACACACACACACACACACACACACACACACACACACACATACTCCATTTATGTTATTTATAATTTTGTACTTTATTTACAAAATGGCAGTCAAAGTGCATGAATCTGACTGTTTTTAAGAATTACGTTTTGAGTAGTGCAAAAGACTGTTGGCTTAAATTCTGGAGAGACAGCTCAGTAATTAAGAGCAAGTACTGCTCTTGCAGAGGACCTAGGTTCTGTTCCCAGCACCCACATCAAGGCAGTTAGTAACCACCTGTAACTTCAGCTCAAGGGGATCTGATGCCCCTGCTTGCTTTCCTCAGGTACTGCATGCACATATGCACCCTCCCCCCACATGTATAATTAGATGTACATGATAAAGATATTTAGAAATCAGTCTTTACAAATAAGTTCTGCTTTGCTTCTCTAACGTCTAGTTTTAATTTTAAAAATGCATTTAATGGCAACTTCCTTTGTTTGCCAAAGACCAACAAAGTTTGGATAAATCATTCCACTTTACCACATTAGAATTCAGGCATATTGAGTCACCCCGAGGCCATTGAATAAAATAAGAAAGCAGAGACTTCTGAAGTAATTAAAATAGAGTTAGGATAGAGGTTTAGCGTACGTCATTTCAGAATACACACTGACTTTCAATGTCTGCATACCATGTGCGTTACAGTGAGGTAGTGTGGGGAGAGGAGTGTATCTGAGGAATTCAGAAAAAGTTCCTTCCGGTTTGCGTGATGCTTTTGAATGCTGCTGGAGCATGTCTGCTACCTGGTAAGACATGCTTCACCGCTTGTCTACTTACATGTGCACAACCACTTTTAAGCAGAGAAACTGCATGATTTCAAATTTGAGGCCTTAAAAAGTCGTATTCATTAAGTTATGATTGAGCTGTGTGAATTAACCGACATTTGTGACACACGTGTTAATGGGACAGGACAAGATTGAGAAACTCCAAAGGCAACTTATACAGTTTTTTATTTCCCCTTCAGGGAATGATGCTACCTCAATTGTGAACTGTCTTCATATTTTGGGTCAGACTTTGGATGCAAGGTAAATAGTCACATTTTTACCTAAATGAGTTAATATAGTTATGACACATAAGAATGTTTTAAAAGGGACTGCATATCCTTATTTATTTTTGTGGTTTCATGAATATTTTAGTTCAAGTGAAAAGAAACCTTGTAAATTACAGTGGATACAATGGTCCTTAGATTCTGGGTGCATAAGGAGGTTGTTTAATCTTTATATTATTTCTCTAGCAACTAATTTTATTACTGAGTTACCAATTATGAATGTATGACGTATGAGTACCCCTTCCCCCACACATGCCCACTCACACACCCACACCACATACACAAACACACACACACACACACACACACACACCATATACACACTGTCATACACATACTATATACAAACTCACACACACATACACACACATACACCCCTCCATACCCAGGACACTTATTCATACACATACACACACCATACACACACACACACACACACACACACACACACACACACATGCACACACCCCTCCATACCCAGGACACTCACACATACACATACACACACCATACACACACATACATACATACACACACACACACACACACACACACACACACACACACACACGGACAAAGAACTCTCTGGAAAGAGGGAAGGATTAGTGGGAGGGAGACAAGAAAGAGGGTAATTGGAGGTGAATATGGCCAAAATATATTATATGCATATGTGAAAATATCATAAAGAAACCATTATTATACATAATTAATATATGCCAATAAAAATATAGAAGTTGAATGTATTCTAGGTATCTACTGTAGTAGAGAGGTAGCATAGTGGCTGGGAGAGGGGTGGGGAGGCAAGGTTTTCTTCTTTGGTTGTGGCTGTCAGAAATCTAATCTCTTCCTTCCTAAATTCCCAGGACTGTGATGAAGACGGGTCTGGACAGCGTGAAAAGTGCTCTCAGGGCCTTTCTGGACAATGCGGCGGAGGATCTGGAAAAGACGATGGAAAACCTTAAGCAGGGCCAGTTTACTCACACCAGGAGCCAGCCCAAGGGCGTGACTCAGATCATCAACTATACCACCGTGGCGCTCCTGCCCATGCTCTCTTCCCTGTTTGAGCACATTGGCCAGCATCAGTTTGGAGAAGATCTGATATGTATGTAACTCTGGTCTTTAGTTGCTGGCTTTTGAACTAGGACCATCAGGGTCATCCCAATGAGCTTCTGCATGCAGACGCTTGGATCGTTACTTAACTGCATAGATGGGTGTACAGGTGATAGAAACCATTTGATAGAGAGAAAGATCCGTTTGTCTCATGGACCCAGAATACAGCCACAGTTTTAGATTGATTCTTCTGCACTGTTGAAGCCTAGGTCCCACCGAATTCCCTGAATTTCATTGCATCTTTCCAGTATTCATGGATTTGGAGCATAGGGACATGCCACCTTAAATGTTCTCAAATCATTTCTCAGTCCAACACAGATTGCTAACTGCACCACAGATTATTCCAACAAATAATATTATCTCTACTGAGCATGATCTCAATTGTTTGACTATGCCAAGCAAAAATAGCTCTGTGGATAGGTTTCCGTGTGATTCGAGAGAGATTTGCTTAGCTAGTTTGGGGCCAGAACTCCAAAGTTAACTTTAAAAGTTTGTCCCCAGAATAACCAAAGTTAAGTGGGAAATTAACACTTGAGCTGTCCTGACCTTTTGCAGGGCTGCCCACAGGAACATGGGATGAGGAAGGATCTTTGGGGGGAGCTTCAGGGACTACACCTTCGGGGACTCTCATAGTCTGAGTTTCCCAGGTGATGGAGAGTACAATGTGAAACCACTGTGCTGTTCTATGGCTCCTCCTCTAGCATTGATAGAACCCTATTTTCACCAGGAGGAACACTGCTTGTAGCCCAGACTATAGAAGGAAATAGGTCTAACGTCAAAGATGATTTCTTCTGACATGCCAGGGTATATCTAGCGGTGTTAGATTTAGAAAGCCATATTTTGTAGGTTTCTTTCTCTTTTAATCCTATCTTACTCAATGATTTAAAGACATTTCCTAGATTTAAAGACATTTCCTAGATTCTCTGCTTGATTTTCCTATCATCAAATACTGTAGGAAGGGAAAAATGGAAAGATAGCTCAGTGGTTAGGAGCATATATTGTTCTTACAGAGGACCAGATTTTGGTTCCTAAAATTCACTTCAGATGGCCTAAAAGCCCCTATAAATCCAGCTAGGAGGATCCAGCTGGCCTCTTCAAGTTCCTGTACTGACATGCCCAAGCTCACAGATAGATAGATAAATGCATACATAATTTAAACATTTAAAAAAACTTTAAATATCTCCTGGAGAAATTTACATTTGAATGTCAGATCTTTGGAGATATTTGTGAGTTATGGTAACGGACAGTTATTATATTCAACATCGTATGCACTGAGAGACCTTTTCCATGCAAAGCTCTGTAGAACATAGAGCATCTTTACTTCTCTCCAGAAGAAGACCCAAAGCTGAAAGTCATTCTTTTCCCCTCCAGACAGTCTCATGGTTTATTATATTCCTGAGCAGGTCCTTTCCTTTCACATACTGAGAAAGATTATTAAAATATTTTTCTCATAATGTTCTGGATAATCACAACACATTCACTTATGTGTCTCGAGCTCCTGTCATGCAGGGGAGACTTTTGAAAAGAAGCCTTTACATTTTATTTTGTAAATGTGTTCTTATTTTTCATTTTCCAAAATTTCAAGCTTACTGACTGTAGTGAGGAATTCTGGGTTGAGCCTACACATTCTCAGGGTCAAGTGCTATGCAAGTGTTTACTTCTCAATGGAGACTCTCTCTGTTCTCAGTGGAGGATGTGCAGGTGTCTTGTTACAGAATTCTGACCAGCTTGTATGCCTTGGGAACCAGCAAGAGCATCTATGTGGAAAGGTAAGAGCTAATAACAGCCCAGCACTGACAGCAACTGCATCTCAACCCTCTTCATTTTGTATACATTTCTTATTTTTGAAGCAACACAGATAATTTCTTCAGTTCCTCAAGAGGAACTTGAAAATCTTTAAGAATTATTATAAAGCACAGTGGGAGTATCGTATATAAAATTTAATAGTTTGTCTTTTATATAACAACATAATATATAAATTTTCACCTTAGAGCTTGTACGTCTTAGGAGAGGGACTGCTAGTGTTGTGTATCAGAAAGACAAAGAACTGAGGAGAGGCTTGCTGACTGGAGACCAGACCCATACCACCCAACTAAACCCAACAGGACAGCATGTAGCTTGTAATCTCAGGGCCGGGGGCACAGAGGCAAGAGAATCCTTGGAGCTTGCTTGAGAGTGCAGTCTAGATGAACTGGTGGACTCCGGGGTCAGTGAGAGACCTGACTCCAAAACTAGGATGGAGAGTGGCTGAGGAAGTGACTGGGCATTGACCTCTGGTCTCCTGTTGTGCGCATACATGCCCACATAACCACGTGTACATGTATAAGCACACAATGAAATACAAAGTGGGCCGGAAGCTCATCTTCTCACCCTCCAGACAGAAGGGCTCACCAAATGCTGTCCACAGGTAAACTAAGACCCAACACCACTCAACCCTCCAATTCTGGTGTCTATTTCTGACTATTTTCCTAACTAATAACAATCCCAGACTTCAGAGATTCTCAGCTAAAAGCATCCATGTCTGACAGAGTTATGACTTGTCATACCCTTTCACAAGATTGGTTTAGATTACACCCTTAACTTTCGTAATTAAATACCCACGAGCTCAGTTTTTCCTTTTTGCTTTAACTGTGCAGAGGTAGTAGCAGAATTCTGATTTTATTCTCAAAGACATTTTCTGAATTCTTCCTAAATTTTTTTAAAGTAGCAACATTGATATCCCTCTTGTAGGTTAAACTTACTGCTTCCCAATGTTACTCCTTTAGTTACTCAAACTTTTTGCACTCGTAGGCAACGTTCTGCACTCGGAGAATGCCTAGCTGCCTTTGCTGGTGCCTTCCCTATCGCCTTTCTAGAAACCCACCTGGACAAACATAATGTTTACTCCATCTACAACACCAGGTCTTCACGAGAAAGAGCAGGTAACACAGAACTACGCTTGCCTTTTGAGAAATGAAGCCATGTCTTCATGATGCATATGAAATTATTCTGTAGTGTTTTTTGTTGTTGGGGTAATGAGAAGATTTATCCAGAAGTTTGATTCCTGAAGAAGCAGCGGGCTGGAATGTGATTGCTCATGAGTCCAGGTTACCAGAGGAGCCACTTTTCCTGGATTTCAGAGGAAAAGGAAGAGGAGGAAGAGGGGGAGGAGGGGGAGGGGAATAGGAGTTGGTTGCAAGGGGCAGAATGTGGGTGATTTCTTAACATAATTGGCAGATGGGATAGTTCATAATTTGAGGCAATCCGTGCATATGTGGGCTAAACGTCCCATAATTTTAATAATTTCCATGCTTGTTCATGAATTAATATACATAGATGCTAAATAGAGGGATTCCTGTAATACAGTGTTTTTAAATTACCTTTTTCAGTTATGATCTCTCAGTCTCTTTGTTCTCAAGCATTATTATTCAGCATTCTTATTTTAATGTGCACTTCCTCTAATGTTTCTGAAAGAAAAAAGCTTAATTGCTTTTAAGTTAATGAGACAAAGAAAAATGAATTCTCAACTAAAGCAGAACAATAATCAGCAAATATGAAAAAAGTAGGTTTATTGGCTTTCTTATTGAGTAGTCTTACAATAAGTCAGGAAGGGTTATGGTATTGTTGTTTATTTCATTGGTAGATTGTTTTTATGTTTTAAACATTTGTTTTGTGTATATGGTGTGTGTGTGTGTGTATGTGTGTGTCTGTGTGTCTGTGTGTATATGCATATACTCACACATGTAACACACAGTGTTCATGTCAATATTACATGAGAACTTCCTGATCCTATTTCATGTGTTTCAAATTTATCTTTAACTGATTTTTCACTTTAAAAGTTTATTATTGGAATTCTGAGAAACCTAGCCAACAACTTTAGTCTATACCTAGATATAAGGTGTGTCTGTCTAAGACTCATGAGTCTATCTATGTGTGTGGTTGTCGTATCATGAAACTCAGATTAATGTGTGATACCCCATGCAAGACAATCTGATCATTTGTTGTGTAGATAGCCCTATTTTGCTCATGACTCCATCTAAAAAAGACATTTATTCCCTTGATATTGAGTTCTGATATTTACCATAGAGAGCCTACTAGAATTATTAATAGGATTGCAAGTTGAGCTGAATGATAAGTAAGTAAACTCCAGTTATTCTTCTAGTAGACTCTAGAATAGTCCAGACAATTCTCATGGCAAAATATGTCACAGATGCCCTCTAATGACTTTTTCTGTTTAATGTTTTTCTCAGTAGATTGATTTTGAACGATTTCTAATAATTGTAGAATATTTTCAAAACCTGGAGTGCATACCCCTTTACCTGTGAAATTGCTTCTCTGTGACCTAGTTACACTGTTGGTTTTTTGTCTTATTTTTTAGTGAATCTTACCAAATAAGGAATTTTAGTGACCTGAATAATTATTGTTTAATTTGGCTACTTTGTCACTTTTACCTCATGAATAAATGAAAGCAAAGGCAAAGGTATTGAATGTGCAATAGTATCAATAGTATTGTTTTTTACAGAGTTTCTATATGTTTGCAAGTAGTGAAAAATGGTTAAGTTCAATCTGTTGATTTTCCTGTGTAATAATACACAGAGTCATCTTATTAAGGTTTTGTGAATCACTAGTCTATTGACACAAGTCAAGAAGAAAGTAGATTTATTACCTCTGTAAAGATAAGGAACCATGCAAACAGGTTACATACCTGATTAGGTTTCTATTTCACCTCATTTGCATAGCAACAGGAATTAAATTTCATGATGTCATTTATCTTTTAATCAACTATTTCAGGTGGATAGGGGAGATGAGATATAAAAATGACTAAGATTTGAATCTTTCTGCAGGAAATTCTCACCTGTAGGAGAGAGAAAGAGGGAGAGGGAGAAGAGGAGAGGGAGGGGGAGGGGGAGGGAGAGGGAGAGGGGGAGAAAGAGAGAGAAAGAGACAGACAGACAGACACAGACAGATAGAGAAAGACAGAAACAGAGACTGATAGACATGGACAATAGAATTCAGAATAAAGGCTACTGGGTACTAGAAAGTAATGATATTCTAGAGCCCCTGGGAAGACTCAACACAGATAATTCAGGATGAGTCTTGAAATTGGGAAGTCAGAAGTTTTGATTCATTAGGGAAAATGTTGACTGGAGATAGCTCCCGCAAGAAGTGAGCAGACAATGAAGCAAGGCTGGGAAGCCAGAAGAGGGAAGAAAGAATGGGAACTGACGCCAGTAGCAAAGAAGGTTCATTTACCAGCTACATAGAGGGACTGCTGTATCAGTGAGATCCTGGACAGCAGTAGAGGAGATAAACGCACAGCTCAGCTGTGTTGAGTCCTGGGAAGCAGTGACTAAGCAGCGCCCACTGCAAAGATAGGCAATGCAGTGGTTGTGAGATTTCCTGGAGGGAGAATCATCTCAAAGAAGGTTTGTCAGCCTTTAGCCATTGTGATTGATTGTATAACATCTTGCTTGAATAACTCTGTTAGAGATTAAGTCAAAAGTTTATACCTCTTGTGTCTGTCTTGGTGGACCCTGAAAAAAAATCCAGGATTAGACACCAAAAAAGACGAATAAGTAGAACGTAGAAGGTTTGTAGTAATAGCCAAACAGAAGCCAGCAGTAGTATATGTGGTTGTCAAGATAAATATATAGGCAGAGGAAGAGAGGGGGCTAAAAATAGATCCTCAAAGAAGCCAACATCTAATTGGGCGATGAGAAAGAAGTGAGTTAAGGACACTGCTGTAATGAGTACAAAGTTACAGGGACTGAAGACAGCGAGGATCAGGAGGGAGTAGCAGTGAATAGGGATACACAGAGAGCTCTTGAAAATGGTGAGTCCAAGAAGCAGGACAAAGAGAATCCCTAATCTTATTTGCTGCGAAGTAGGCAGAACAGCTGTCAAAGAGCCTGCTAGAGCAGAGGCATGGTAGGATCGTGGGCAGGTCTTAGTCAGGGTTTCTATTCCTGCAGAAACATCATGACCAAGAAGTAAGTTGGGGAGGAAAGGGTTTATTCAGCTTACACTTCCACATTGCTGTTCATCACCAAAGGAAGTCGGGACTGGAACTCAAGCAGGGCAGGAAGCAGGAGCTGATGCAGAGGCCATGGAGAGATATTACTGACTTGCTTCCCCAGACTTGCTTAGTTTGCTCTCTTATAGAACCCAAGACCACCAGTCCAGGAACGGCACCACCCACAATGGACTGGGTCCTCCCCTCTTAATCACTAATTGAGAAAATGCCTTACAGCTGGATCTTATGAAAGCCTGTCCACAACTGAGGCTCCTTTTTCTGTGGTAATTCCAGCTTGTGTCAAGTTGACACACAAAACTAGTCAGTACAGTGGCGTTCGGAAAGAACTTTTAAATGGCAGCCAGCCATGATAAGAGGAAGAAGGTGTCAGGAGAAGGACAGACAGATTTGAGTTTTGAAGCCCAACGTGAAATATGGTGTCTGTTTGAGAAAGCCAAATCTGCCACAGGGTACCGGTTCTTGCACTGAACACATACCATTTTTATCTGTGTTTCTTTAGCTCTCAGTTTACCCGCAAATGTGGAGGATGTCTGCCCAAATATACCATCCCTGGAGAAGCTCATGACTGAGATCATAGAGCTGGCAGAGTCAGGAATCCGTTACACTCAGATGCCACACATGATGGAGGTGGTACTGCCCATGTTATGCAGCTACATGTCAAGGTGGTGGGAGCACGGTCCTGAGAACCATCCAGAGAGGGCTGAGATGTGCTGCACAGCGCTCAACTCAGAGCACATGAACACACTGCTGGGCAACATTCTCAAGATCATCTACAACAACCTGGGGATTGATGAAGGGGCCTGGATGAAGCGCTTAGCTGGTAAGGACTGGAAAGAACACACCGTATCACTTATTCCCAGCAAATATTTTAAATATGGAAGGCTACAAATTTCCTACAGTAATCTTCAGTGATTTCTTCTGTGCTCAGAATTACCATTGCTTAGTACTGTTATGCTATTTTAAAAGATATGGATAAGATCAGACATTTGCTAACTGCCCTAGTGTCATTTTTGCTGCTCTGATAAAATATCCTGACGCAAAGTCATTTTTGAAAGGAAGAGTTTGTTATAGCTTAGACGTACCAGGTTAGAGCACATCACTGCAAGGATATCATTGTGGCAGGAGCCTAACGTGGCTAGTCCTGTCAAATCCATCAAGTGCAAAAATAGATAAATGATGCATGCTCGCTTGCTTGCCTTTACTCAGCTCAATTTCTCCACTTTTCCATAGTTCGAGACTTCCTGCATAGGTAATGGAGTAACCCACAGTGGTCTAAGTCTTCCACATCAGTTACCATAAATAAGACAAACTCCGACATGCGTGCTCACCAGTCAACCCAATGTAGATAATTCTCATTGAGACTCTTCCCCCCAGATGATTCTAGGTTATATCAAAATGACAATTATAGATACTCATTATGCAGTTAATAATTTGTTTTCTAAATTGTTTATTTCTATATAAGACTATCAATCATAAGAATAATGAATAATAACATCAATAATGATTATGTAGACAGAGACAAAAGTAAAGCTGGATTTTGAAACAACATGCCTTCATATTACTCCCTGATGACAATGGGCTCAGGAATGGAAGATGAAGTAAAGCATGTACAGTTCAGTTTATCATTATAAGATTTAAATTAAAATTCTGGAAGCTGCCTAAGTCCCCAACAGCTAGAGCAGCCTGGGTAATTACTTTCTGTATGTCCTCTTACAAAAATATTACATTTTCTCCAAGCATTCGGGTTTCAGCTATGTTTTGTTATCTTGGGAAATGTTCATGTTAAATATAGAAACCAAAAGCAAAAATTTTAAAGGAATGCAGAATAATCTGTGTGTAGTCTGAATTAATGGGCGTATCTGTTGATTAAAACTAAAAACATAATACCAGTGTCTTAATGATTGAATAGGTAGATTTTTAACTTCTCTCACATATACATGTCCCAATGTATATATGTATATATTTATAGATATATGTGCATATTATATAAATGTAATATAAAAATCCATCTTAAAAATTGCTTGTGTAAGTCTAGACCTATTACTGAATGCTCACCACAATGTTATGTATAATCTAACTCTTCCAGGAGATGATGATGGGATAAACTGAGGGGACCTCAGGTCTCACATGGTAGTATTACAGTGTTCTAAAAGTGAAAGTACTAGAAGACTCCTTTCCATTGTTGGGCTTTGTATAATAATACTAAATTTAAAAACTAATCTGATATGATTCTGTCTTTTCAAACTTTTATTCTAAATCATCAATCTTTTGTTAAAAAATAAGCACACTGAATTGAGTTCAGTAATCATGTCTAAGCATCAATTATGCAATTAGGTTTGTGGCTAGAAAAATGGCAGGGACATGGGCTTTGTCCGTAAGGAAGCTCTGAAAGAGAAAAGGTAGGAATCTCACTCCCATTTGACCATTCCAGCAATTCATTCTAATTTCAATGGGTGTTTTCACAGCAGAATATTAATGTCTGTTTCCAAACAGTATTTTCACAGCCAATCATCAACAAGGTGAAACCTCAGCTCTTAAAAACTCATTTCTTACCCTTAATGGAGAAACTAAAGAAAAAGGCTGCCATGGTAGTGTCTGAGGAAGACCACCTAAAAGCCGAAGCCAGAGGGGACATGTCCGAAGCGGAGCTGCTCATTCTAGATGAGTTTACCACATTGGCCAGGGATCTCTATGCCTTCTACCCACTCTTGATCCGATTTGTGGACTATAACAGGTACAATGTGTAAAAGTGACTCGCTCCACCCCAAGTCCTTCATGATCTGCTCCGCTCATCTGTTCATTTAGACCACATAGTTCTGTGACTCCTAAGCCATGAGCTTGCCCATGGTTATAACATAACAAAATATTAATACATACATTAATTCTCATTGGGCATCTTCAGCTTACAACTGGATGATATTGTTTGCTGAAGCCTTTCATGCTTTGCAAGTAATGTATCTATTGTTATATTGTTCCAGTTTCTACAGCAGAGACTAGAGTATAATCTGCAGATTATACAGAAAGAAATGCATTTAAATTGTTTTATATTGTACATATATATGTGTGTGTGTATGTGTACATTATATAAATAATATGTATACACATACAAAACATATACATATACAGCATATACAAAAATTGTGGGTGTGGATTATAAAGCAACTATTTTTCAAGATAAAACTAAACCTTTAATTTTCTTTCTCTTTAAAAGCTGTTGGACAGTTTCAATGTTTACAAATTTTTAAATGTTCCAGCGAGTACCATGAAACCATTATGAATTCTTTGGTCAGCGAACCTGGCTTTAGCAGGTTGAGCATAGGAGCACACATTATTTATTTATTTATTTTTTTATTGGATTTTTCAATTTACATTTCAAATGTTATTCCCTTCCCCAGTTTCCCAGACATAACCCCCCTGTCCAATCCACCTCCCACTTTTAAGTTTTGTATTGTAAATAGCAAATCTCTGCTCATAATCATGCCGAGAAAGTGTCCTCTGAATGCACAGCACTGATGAGGAGGAGCACACATTTTTAATCCTAGCACTTGAGAGAGGTAGAAGTCAGCAAATCTCTGTGAGTTCAAGTTCAGTCTACATAGAAAATTCCAGGCTAGCCAGAGACCCTGTCTCAAGAAGAAAAAAAGAAAGAAGGAAGGAAGGAAGGAAGCAAGGAAGGAAGGAAGGAAAGAAGATAGGTAGGGAGGAAGGAAGAAAATTAAAAACAGACTTTGATAGAAAGGATTTTTTGGGGGGTGAGGTGTTGTTTCACTTGATTAACTTTAACTGAGAACCTGTTTATCACATGTTCCAGGGCAAAGTGGCTGAAGGAACCCAACCCAGAAGCAGAGGAGCTATTTCGAATGGTAGCTGAAGTCTTCATTTACTGGTCCAAATCCCATGTAAGAATGAGAATGCAAATTATCTATCGTTCGATGTGTGATGAGGGCTTTGCAAAGGTAGACCAGTTGTCTGGTCTCTGCAGTCAATGTCTAAATACCATTTCTTAAGTTTGTCTCTTAGAATTCCTTTGACAGTTTGGGACAGAGGGAAGATCACTCCGGGGACTTTAGGGAAATGGAGCCTTTTTAAAGCTCCATCTGTAATTTATCTTTAAAAGATACAATTTTTATAGTATTGTATAAACATTGAGATATTTATTTATATCCCACCTCTTTTAGACAGTGTATCATATGGCCCAGGCTGGTATTAAGTGGCTGCTTCACCTCCATGTTCTGGGATCCTTTAGGATATGTCTGGTTTAAAATGACTTTTAAATATCGATATTAATGTTTGATATCTGTGGCACCTGAGAAGTTTTTCTTTAGGTTGTTTGTTCCTCTAAATCAAATGAGGTACTTCTTTTTTTTGTTTTTGTTTTTGTTTTTTTTTTTTGTTTTGTTTTGGGGTTTGAACATGCTGGCATAGAGAGATGGCCTGATGTGGGCCTCAGCCCTTGGTATTTTGAGAAAAGTCTTCACTTTATAGCTTAAGCTAGCCTTGGAGTTAGCCTGACCTCAAACTTGTAATTTTCTCAATTCTGTGGGACCATCAGCATGTATCACCATGCCTGATGAATGATTCCTTATTTTGTGTAGCACATTTTAATGAGACGGCTTCTTTGGTGGTAATTTTGAGGAAAATGTATATTCTGGGATGAATCAATCTATTTTTACCTGCCAAAATTAGAGATGGATCAACAGTCCTTTCTTTCTCTCCCATATGTAACACAGTTTTCACTTGCTAAGAGGACAAATGGAAGGAATCAAGGACTAGATGTTTAAACATGTTGAAAACTGCTAGAAAATTGACATATATATTCCACTCAGCAATCATTAAACATCAATGAAACTTTTGTTTTAAAGAGTACTTTGGAATTAGGGATCTATTATAATCAGCAGGCTCATTTAATGGTTCTTTCAATAGTAGGAATATTGATATATATCTTTTTGGTTATAAACCTAGCTTTTAATGACTGAGACATCTCTCATGCCCTGATAAATATATATATATATATATATATATATATATATATATATATATATATGCACACACACACATATATATATACATATATATATATCAAAATTATTTATATATATTGATATATTCTCCAAGGTTTCAGATGAATTGATTTTAGCATTCTGTTTCTAAATTAAAAGTACTTAAAATAATGTTATGGCATTTTTTTCTTTTTTTTTTTTTTTAGAATTAGATGGAATACCTATCAGAATAGGAAGTAGAAAGTTGTTTCAAAGTTGTGTGTTCTGGAAAGACTGTTTATCCCTTGAAACAACATATGCCACTACCCAGCTAACCTGGGACTGGAATGGTCATACTGTCATTTGGCAATGCATGATTTTATGACATGAACATTTCAAGCCTTGTCTTTAAAACATACCTATTCAGGATGGGCCTGGTGACATGGGTCTGTCATCCCAGCTCCCAAGAAAGTGAAGGAAGGATGTTTACAAATTGATGGTCTGCTTGAGCTACAGAGTAAATTTAAGGCCAATCTTGGCAATTTAATGAGAATTTATCTTCTAATAAGAAGTAAGAAGGTTGGGGTGTATTCCATGGTGGAGCACTTGCCTTGTATGGAAAAGCCCTAAAGATTCCCAACATTGGAAAAAGTCTATCACCCTTATATATTGTTCTTGAAACAGTTATCTCTAACCTAGCTGTCCCTGTGTAAGTCATACACCAAACCAGCATTGGCTCCTGATGACACCCTAGACTCCTGTGTATCTCAGACTGTATTTTCTCCAAGTGGTTTTAACTGAAGTTTCCTTGTCAACCTCAGAATTTCAAAAGAGAGGAACAGAACTTTGTGGTGCAGAATGAAATCAACAACATGTCCTTCCTCATCACCGACACAAAGTCTAAGATGTCCAAGGTATCAAGTCTTCCCATCGGTCTCAGTGTTCCTTTATGAGTTGACCTTTTTTAGAGGGTTTTTTAAGTTTCGAGTGTTCATAATGGCAGTTGGGCTGGTTTGATAGCATTGCTTACTGATGTAAAAGCATTTGTGCTGTTTGCATAGGTTCTAGGATTAGTTTGAATGAGGTACAGTAAATACTGAGAAATAAAAATGACCTATGAAGGATAATTTCCTTAAAGATTCCTAGTTACTAAACTTACTAAAAATAATTTCTTAAAAGGTGGTATGTATAAAAAATGTGATCCACACAGTAAGTACATATCTGTAGAATATAAAATTCTTGCTTCTAATGTCCAGAAATTTATGGATTTGATGGAACATGACGGTATATGGAATGATATACTGCAATATTCGGACTTAGTACACCAGTCCTTTATAATGAATCAATGACTGGGGCTGGGGAGATGGCTCAGCACTTAAGTACACTGGCTGCTCTTGTGAAGAGCCCAGGTTCAAGTCCCAGCATCCACATGGTGGCTCATGACCACATGTAACTACAGTTCTTGGTGATTCAATGCCCTCTTTTGGTCTCTGTGGGTACTGAAACACAAATGTGCCCCAACATATCCACATGCAGGCACAAATGCTACACACATTAAAAAATTTTGTAATAGTTATTTATAAACCACATAGAGAGTTCATAAATGATCCAAATGTATGAATATATAAAACATATCCCGTGCATGCATGTATATTGCAAAGCATTTATCCAAGCAAAAATAAGGTTACTATATGTAAATTCTTTTAAGCATTGAGAATTAGAAAGTGTATTATATATGAAATTACTATATGGAATTCCTCCCTAATATTATGATGTGTCTTTCTAATAACTATGTAGGAATAGTTAATGGTAAAAATGTAGGAAGAATAAAAACTAAAAGTAAAAAAAGAAAAATGGTGGGAAGGAAAGATAACCTTTTCAGAATGGTTAGGACTCCTAAAAAGAGGGATTGAAGAACAAAGGACAGTGGGACCATGATTCTGTCAGAGAATATCATAGATCTGAATGAAAGAAATGTGGGTGGCAACCCAGTGCTCATCTTTGTTCCACAGGCAGCCATTTCTGATCAAGAGAGGAAGAAAATGAAGCGGAAAGGAGACCGGTATTCTATGCAGACATCTTTGATTGTGGCAGCTCTGAAGCGATTGCTTCCCATTGGACTGAACATCTGTGCCCCTGGGGACCAAGAGCTCATTGCTCTGGCCAAAAACCGATTTAGCTTGGTGAGTCTCCTGGTCACCCAAGGGTGATGGTCATCAGACCTCCAGACTTGGCATTGCATCCTTTGAATAACTATTTCATTTACAGTTACATTTTTAGTAAGTAGTTTTTTCATAGACCCTAGGTCTCAAATCAATGACTGCCTATTATGTTTAAGGTGTTTTTATCCTAATTGATGGTAATCATCTCCAAGGCATGTTCTGGAAGCAAACATAAGACTAATAAATAGGCCACAGGGTGGAGGGGAGTGGATTGCACATGCACTCCTTCATAAAATCTGCTATGAGAGCTCTCATCGAATTTTTGAAAGGTGATTTTTCAACATTAAAAGCAAAATGTATTGTGCCCACGGTGACTAGATGAGGTATTAGTTTTCTGGTCCTTTACAGGCATTGGGATTTAATTTTTCTAGAGTTATTTCTTTGGTTCTGTTTTGCATAATTTCACATGACTGTGCAAACTTTCAAAAATTGTGCCTTACACATTTTTGCACATTCACAAATTTGGTCATTCTGTTGACCCTTGACATTCTTACTGAGTAGTTCAAGTAGATGGATGGCACCCTTGTTTGAGGTGATTTCAGTGTAGAAAATATTTTCTGAGGAGTAGAAATGTGGCTCAAGAGTTCAGAGTATGTACAATTCTCAGAAAGAACTGAGTTTGGCTCTCTAGAGTATCTGACACCTTATTCTGATCTCCAGGGACACACACACACACACACACACACACACACACACACACACACACACACACAGAGGATTAAAAAGGAGCTGAGAATGCTTCAAATTTCTAGCATGCATTTGATAAACATACTTGCCAGGGGTACACTGTTTAATAGAGAATTTGATTTGTTCTTTGACTGTGGCAGTTGATGCACTGATTATGAGACGTCTTTTAGTAACACGTATTTCTTGACAGAAAGACACTGAGGAGGAAGTACGTGATGTAATCCGCAGTAATATACACTTGCAAGGCAAGGTAAGCCAGTTTTTTTTCCAAATCACATTTAACATTTTCAGAATAATATCACTAACAGTCTCACACTAGCAAATAAAGTTATCTTGATTGGCTATTATTTTACTTGAAAAGACTTCAGATTAGCACCATCAGTGGTAATAAATGGTGTGTCCTTAAAGGCAGAGGATCATACATTATAAACTTGGAAAATAATATGTCATAGATTGAATAAATACTACATATACATTTTATAATTGCTTTTCATGGTTTGGGTGGCCTGGAAATAAAGATCTATAAGAAGTTGAAAATTTTCCTTTAGTGTTCAGATTAAAAGTTTGTACATATGAGGTACTGAGAATTGCTATGAGGAAAGAATTGCTATGTAAGAAAAATGAGTTGGTCTAAGGAAAGGAAAATCAATTTGAAGATAAATGTGAGTAGAAACTATGTTTTCCAGCAGTAGTTGAAGGAATTGTTAAAACGTTTTTTTTTGTTTTGTTTTGTTTGTTGTTTTGGTAGTCCAGGAAGTATTTGCTCTTACTTTGAGTTTCTATTAATGGCAGTGAATAAATCACTTATTTATTTATAAGACATATCATGTGAGAAGTCTTATTGTTGCTGGGCATGATAGGTGGGTGGTGCATGCCTGTAATTCTTACACTGAAGACTTCGAGATGCAAAGATTGTGAATTTGTGGCTAGCCTGGGCTACATATAAGGCCCTATCTACAAAAGCAAAAATCCAGCAAACAAAAGAGATCTAACCATTATGTAACCCACTTTTAAGTTCTACTGTAGTCAGTGATCCTTCTGAGGATTCTGTCTAATTCAATAAAATGAGATGAAGGTATAAAGGATGTTCTTAAAAAATCACCGAGTCTTTCAGTGTATTAAAATATTCCTTCCCATAGACTGCATTTCTGGGAGATGTGATGTAGGTAAAACACACTTTTGCTATTTTATCAGTCTTTAAAGCAAATTTTCTATGAACCTCCATGTGAACTCATGCATATCTTAGTAATAAATCCCCCAGAGAAGGAGATTGATTCCTAATGAGTTTCTTTTTCAGAGAGAAAAGAAAACTGTGCATATCTTTTGTAATTATCATAACCCCCCTGCAGCTGAACTCAGGCCAAGAGTTTATACTGTAAGCTCTCATGCATTGAGAGACATGAATGTTTTTATAGACACAGATGTTAGATGACGTTATAAACCCTGACTCTGGGCTCCTGGGCTCTCCCAATGTAGACAACCCTTGTTGAACTACTTCAGGGTCTGTGTTCATGGCAGGAAGTAGTCATATAGTCTTCAGTCTTTGAGATCCTAGATACTCCCCTGGGAGCTTACAGCAACCACCTAGACAGTGCGGCTCCCCCATCAAATCCTTGTTCGAGAAGGCTAGCCACACAGCCATGATAACACTCTCCCAAGGTTCAATGCTCTGTCCATTCCTTGCTCCATCTAAAGCTTCACCCACAGAGGCTCTGAAGAGAGAGTGCTATTGAGTCATCCAAGGTAAGGACTGCCCATGTAGGGCCTATCTCTCACCTTTCTCTGTACTGGAGCTCTTCTTACAGTCCAGCTGGACACCGGGGCCCAACAATGAAGCAGCCTCATTCCAGCCTCATGCCCACACTCTAGGAATGCTAGATAGGGGAAGAAGCCTTGTGGAGTCATTGTATGAGAGAGAACATAAAGATTCCGCTTTATCAAAAATACCCGTTTATTGAATTTATAGACAAAAATGAGGCACATGGTCCTTTGATGAAAATATCATTGAGAAAAGCATTCTATTTTGAGCAAAGGACAGTTTTTAGAAGACATCTGTATATGAAGCTCTGTCCCTGAGTTTATCTCCACCCCAAAGTGATTTCTGGCATTTGGAGCTGTGCCTTTTTAAGGGGTTGGAAGTTTCAGATGATCCCTGTTCATTTCTGTTTCATAATATGCAGTTTTGTTTGTTAGTGGAAATTCTAAAGTAGAAAAGAAGGAAACGGAAATTGTTTTGTGTATTTTTAATGGCATGACTCTTATATTTTATTCTTTGAAATGAAGGCTTTTCTCCCATTCAGATGCTTATATGTATTCAGATTTATGATTTTATAACCTTTCTTTAAAACATGAGGACAGAAAAAGAGGTTTTTTTTCAGATAAACAGATTTTTTTTTCAGCAGGAGAGCTGGCTCAGCCATTAAGAACACTTATGCTCCTTTTGAATGGGTTTGGTTCCTAGCACTCACATCAGGGTAGCTCCAGGAAATCGGATGCCCTCTTGTGGACTGCACGGGCACATGAACTCATATGCACATATGTACACATAGACACACATCCAAAAAATATAAAAGAATAAAAATAAAACAAAGAGCTTGTTTTAAAATTTCATTCTTGAAATAAACAGTATTGAGATTTCTTTTGGGTGAGCATGAAAGTTATGTGCCACGTTGGTTCATAATCTTCAATAATCTTCAGTCCAGTGAGAATTCACTGTGTTGTAAACTCCGTAAATCTAGAATCAGTTGTGGACCCATTTCAATATGTATAAAAATACACAAATGAATCTTTCAACAGTCAGTGTGTGAGCAGGCGAGAAACCAATGCAAGCTTCTCATCTTATTCCGTCATTTGTCTTCCCTTCAGCCTGAAGCCTTCATTGCATCATTTTGTTTTGCTTTCTCTCCCTCATTGCTTCCATCTTCTCTTCATTTCTCTTTTTTGAAATTAAATTCTTCTTGTACAGTACATCCCGACCACAGTTTTCCCTCCCTCTGCTCTTCCCAGCTCCCAACTTCCCCCTGCCCTCCATCCACTAATCCCAATTTTCTGAGGAACCTCCGTATTGATTTCATAGTGGCTGTGCAAATTTGCCTTCCCACCAGCAATGGGGGAATATTCTCCTCACTAGTATGATCTATTGTTTGTGCTATTGATCTTAGTCATTTGACAAGTATAAGGTGGAATCTCAGTATTTTTGATTTGCATTTCCCCAGTGGCTTAGAATGTTGAACATTTTAAAAATGTTTCCCTGTTACTTGACAACTCTGTTGAGAATTCTCTGTTTAGATCTCTACCCCATTTTTAAATTGGCTTACTTGGTTTGTTGATATCCAGTTTGAGTTCTTTATATATTTTGAATATTAAACCTCAATTAGATGTGAAGTTGGTAAAATCATTTTTCCATTCTGTTGAGTGTCATTTTGGTTGACACTTTGGTTGACAGTGTACTTTGCCTTACAAAAGCTTTTCAGCTTCATGAGGTACCATTTATTGATTGTTGATCTCAGTGCTTGCACGATTGATGTTCTATTCAGGAAGTTGTCTCTTGTATAATGTGTTCAAGGCTATTCCTTACTTTCTCTTCTATCAGGTTCAGTTTTATGTTGAGGTCTTTGATTCACTTGGACTTGAGTTTTGTGTAGGCTGATAAGCATTGATCTATTTGCATTCTTCTACATGCAGATATCTAGTTCGAACAGCACTATTTGTTGATTCTATTTTCCAGTGTGTATTTCTGGTTTCATTATAAAAACGTCAGGTGTCCATAGGTGTATGGATTTATATTTGGGTCTTAAATTCGATTCCATTGATCACCATGTCTACTTTTATGCTAATACCATGCAGTGTTTATTACTATAGCTCTGTATCACAACTTGAAATCAGGGATGGTGATACTCAGCAATTCCTTTATTGTTCAGGATTGTTTTAGCTATCCTATTGTTTTGTTTTCTCATATGAAGTTGAGAATTGTTCTTTTGAGGTCTGTAAAGAAATGTGTTACAGTTTTGATGTGGATGGCATTAAATCTGTAGATTGCTATTGGTAGGGTGGCCAGTTAGTCCTACTAATACATGAACATGGGAGATCTTTTGATATCTCAACTTTTTTCTTCAAAGACTTGTTATTTTTATCATACAAGTCTTTTATTTTTTTGGTTAGAGTTATCCTAAGATAGTTGAAATTATTACAGGCTATTGTGAAAATGTTTCCATTACTTCTTTCTTAGTGCATTTGTTATAGGAATGTTGTATAGGAATGTTGTATATTTGTATAGGAATGTTGCTGATTTCTTTAGTTAATTTTGTATCCAGCCACTCAGCTGAAGGTATGTATCATCTATAGGAGTTCCACGGTAGAATTTTTGGTGTAACTTTTGTGTATTATCATATCATCTGCAAAGAATTAGTTTTTTGACTACCTTGACCTTCTTTTCCAGTTTGTATCCCTTTGATCTCCTTTAGTTGTCTTATTGCTCTGGCTAGAACTTCAAATATTGTGTTGAATAGATAGGGAGAGAGTGGGGAACCTTGACTTGTTCCTGATTTTAGTGGAATTAATTTGAGATTCTCTCCATTTAATTTGATGTTAGCTATAGATTTCCTGTAAACAGACTTTATTATATTTAAATATGTCCCTTGTATCCCTGATCTCTCTAGGACTTTTATCATGAATGGGTGTTAGATTTGTCAAAGGCTTTTCCTACATCCAATGTGATGATAATGTGTTTTTCTTTCTTTCAGTTTGTTTATATGGTAGATTACATTTACTGATTTTTGTATATTGAACCATCCTGCCTCTTCGGAATGAAGCCTACTTGATCATGGTGGATGATCTTTTTGATGTATTCTTGGATTCAACTTGCAAATATTTTATTATTTTTGCATCTGTATCATAAGAGAAATTAATTTATAATTCTCTTTCCTTTTTGAGTCTTTATATGGTTTGCATATCAGGGTAACTGTGGCCTAAGAAAATGAATTGGGCAATGTTCCTTCTATTTCTATTTTCTGGAATAAATTTTAAACATATTTTTTAAATGAATCTTTGGGAATTTTACATCCTTTACCCCAACCCCATTTACCTTTCAGTCCTTTGGTATCTGTCTTTCACTCTTGTAGCTTTCCTTCAAAAGTAAATAAAAAATAAAAATTAGAAAAGAAGAGGAAAAGAAAAAGAAATAGAAAAAAGAATAAAACAACAACAACAATAACAACAACAACAACATCAACAAAGATCCTCCTGTCAACTCCCCTGGTCAACAGCCTATTCCTCTCTCTTCCCAACCTTCCCCATCTTCCCCACATCTCCATTCCTTGGAGTGCCACAGGAAGTTTCGGTGTGTCACACAGTAATCTTTGTCCAAACAGCTTTGTTAGCCAGTGTTTGTTGCAATGAATCCTTACGCCACTTCAAGGCCTCTGACTTCTGCTATACCATCAGTACTGGACCCTTAAAGATACTCTTGGATATACATCTATTGCCCTGAGTTCTAGGGATCCTGTGGTGATGGATCCATACAACTGGCCTCTTCACATGCTCCAATGGCTCATAGATGGGGAAGATATTGGGGTGGGCCCACTTAAAAGCCTGGATCTGGGCCTGGGTGTTGATTGAGTTGGTTAGCCTGCCAGCTCTCCCATGTCTATGCTATTGTTGGTGCCATAATATGGTGGCCATTGGAGGGCAGAGCCATCTCAGTGCACCTCTAGGATATCAACATGGTTTCCGGCTATAGTACAGATGACAGATAACCTTTGGTGGTACTGTGTGCCATGGGCATTAACACAAATCCCAGCAGCAGCAGAACTGTGGACCCAGAATTGCATCCAGGGCCTAGACAGCACCATGGCCTCTGGTGGCTGATCAAGGTGTTTCTCATACTAGGGTGTTTGTCTCCATCCAGTCTCCAGCCCTGCCTCTCTTCAAGCTCCCAAACTCCTTGCCTCTCTTTCTTTTCCATTACTCTTCCAACTACTTGTTTGCTTCTGGCCATGCCTACCCAGCAAGGGCTTATATTTCCCTGTTTTCCAGAATAATTTGATGAGTATTGGCATCAACTCTTCTTTGAATGTCTGGGCCTTTGAGCTGGGATTCTTCTCTTTCCTCTATTCCTGTTATTCTTAGGTTTGGTCTTTTCATAGTGTCCCAGATATCCTGGATATTTCTTGTCAGGAATTTTTTAGATTTAACATTTTCTTTGACTGTTGTATTCATTTTTTCTATCATATTTTCAATGGCTTAGATTCTCCTTTCCATCTCTTATATTCTGTCAATGAAGCTTGCCCCTCTAGTTTCTGTTTGATTTCTTAAATTTTTCATTTCCAGGATCCCCTCAGTTTGTGCTTTCTTTATTGCTTTATTTTCATTTCAAGGTCATTAACAGTTTTATCCCTTTCCTTCAACTGTTAGTTTTTTGGGTTTGTTTTTGTTTTTGTTTTGTTGTTGTTGTTGTTGTTACTTTCTTTAAGGGATTTATACATTTGCTCCAATCAGTTGTGTTTTTCTGTCTTTCATAAGGGCTTTGTTCATTTCCTCTTTAAGGACCTCTATCATCTTTATATAGTTGGTTTTAAGGTCTTTTACTTATGTTTTAGCTATGTGGAATTGTCGGGCCTGTTGTGGTAGGAAAGCTGTACTCAGATAGAGACATATCATTACTGACTGGATTCTTAAACTGGCACCTAGGCATCTGGTTTGGCGTTTTTGTAGTTCTACAGGCTGATTTCTGGGTATGCCTTTGTCTGGTGTGTATTTTGTTCCTTGGTTTCTGTTTTCTCTCTGGATTTTAAGAGAGCATGGTGTCTATGTCACATGTTTTATTGCCCTCCTGGCTGGTATGTTCATTAGGAATGCATGCTGTGAAGTTAGGAGAGGATCGCCTGTAGGATCCACATGAAGCTTGGAAAAGGGGGAAGGAAGGCTGCAGCTAGTGTTCTTCTGGGGTACTAAGGATGTACCTCAAGGATTGGGTCTGCCAGGGGAACAGAAAGAGCAAAGAGCATCTGCAGGCAGCCTACTGGTCTTCTGGTCAAATTCTTGAAATTTCAACTTTGTTCTTTCCTTCAGTATTTCAGCTCAATTGTCTAAGAAGATTTTGGGGTACATAGATAATTTGATTATGATTATGATTTATGATTCTTCTGGTGACAGTTTTTATGATTCTTTACTAGAGACAGCCATTCTCACTGTTTCACTTCTGTGAGTTTCTGTCACAGAAAAAAGCCTGGAACTCTTGTTGACATTTCATAGCATGGTGTCAAAAACACAGTCCTGGGGGTTCCAAGATATCTTGGGTGAGGCTGCGTGGCCCTGTGATTCTGATTAGTGACTTTCTCAAGCCACCCCAAGGGGCTTCTGTGATTGCATGAAGTTTTCAGATTTCCCCACACTAAGGCTGGCATCCTCTGGCCCCAGTTGCCCGCCACATATTTCCCTCCTAATTGCATCTTAACTACTCTAGGAAAATATTCCCAAATCACCCATCAGATAGGTCATATCTCATAGTTCCTTATATGTCTTCCCAGTATCCCTGGATAAAATGATAAATAATAGTAATAATTTCATGAAAAAAATATGTTTTTCTGACCTCTGCATAGCATTTGCATGCTTATTTTAGTAATGTATTTAAGATATGCATCATAAAACATAGATATACAGGGACAGTGAAAGGATCATAACAGTCAAGCAAATCTAACCTTTCCATTTGCTCACCAGTTGCCCATTTGTATATTTGTATATAGGTTTGAAACCCACTCAGCAAGTTTTGGAAATGTAGTACCATCTTACTACAAGAGCTGTCATGGAGTCTAGTGGCTCCCTAGACTTCTCCTACTTAGCTCTATTTCTGTAGGTGTTTTAGTACTGACCTGTGTTTGCTTAGTGATCCAGGTAGACCCAGTTAGTGATCATGCAAGATTCCTTCTCTCTTCAGTTGCCACCTTGTGTTTGCTTCCCCATAGCTGGAAGACCCTGCAATCAGGTGGCAGATGGCTCTATACAAAGACTTGCCAAACAGGGCAGAAGACACCTCAGACCCAGAGAGGACAGTGGAGCGTGTCCTGGATATAGCGAATGTGCTTTTTCACCTTGAACAGGTCTGATTTTTGTGTTAATTCAATTATAATTGCCTTAGATACATAAAATATTTTAAATGTATATTAATTTTTAACTGTGGTTCCACAAACCCCACATATATATTCATTAGAATGAGCATGTAATTGGTTATTTCCAAGATTATAATTATCAGAAACATTTGTAGATACTATGCTTTGAGAGATTAAGGCCTTCATTTTATTATATTTTTCAAGCTTTTATAAAATCCTATAGATTGTTAGTAATAGATTTTCTTCTAAACATAATTCTAACAATCTCAGAATTGTACAATATTTCAAGTGTTTTATTTTATATCATTTTTAATGCTTTACATAAAATATGCCTGAGATATTTTGTCTTTCACTGGTTTAATATCTAAAGTGTTTTCTCCTTTACTTGGTTAACATTTGGTTTTCTGAGAAATTTTGAGCAATTTTTCTCTGAGATAAAGAGCAAATTACGTTTATAGAAGAGTAATACACTGACAGTGAAACCCTACCTGAGGAAGATATTTTTGTGTAATTTTCCAATCATTTGTTTTCACTACCAAGTTCTGGTGTGTTTTAGTCTCTATTTTGTCCCCTCCATTCAAGAATTTTCAAAGCAGTAATTCTTGAGACACTCTCAGTTAGAAGGTTACATAGTGTATTTATATTATATTAAAAGCAATCCCTTATAAAATACATGCGTGCAGACAATTTTCTGCTTTGCATACATGTATCTAAAGTTGCTCGTATAAAGTTTAGGTAGATTAAATGAAACTATTCTAAATACAGAGAAACATGTTCCTTTTTAACATGATATCTAGTCAACAAGGCAATGTTAGAGGATTGGAGAGAGGACTCAGTAAGTAAAGTGCTTGTTATGCAGGAGGGCCTGAGTTCAAATCCCCAGCACTCTGGTAAAGGTTGACTATGGTGGCATGTATCTGTAACTCCAACACAGGGTTAGGGAAGGAAATAAATATTCAAAATTTAAAAAAAGATTACATCAGAGTGATATGCTTTATAAATATTGAATCTGAAATAATAAAATCTCCTGTGCCATTCCAGGAACCCTTCTACCTGTGCTGTAAGAAATGCATTTTGATTTTCTCTAACCTTTATCTACATTTGCATATATAATCATGCATTAATAAACATGTCACTTTGATTTAAACTACATATTGTTTGGATATCTAATCCTGCTGTGGCTGGTAAGATAACATATGGAAATGCTTAAAAGTGGCCTCTCCAAGTAACTAAATTTTTCCTTAGGTAATTTTCTAACAAATGTTGATGTTAGATCCCAGTCGGATCCCTTTCTGTCCACTCCACAAATGTATCTTAGGTGCTCAAAGCTTCATATACACCTATGGGTCAGAGTACTCAGCAGAACACAATGCATTCATCAAAACTGCTACCTTTAAAGTCTCAGACTCCAAACATGGAATTTTATATTGGGATGCATTGTATCTTGCTGAGCAACTTGACTCTTGATCCTGTTTTAATCTACACTGCCTTCGATAAGAATATATTCCACTTAATATACCCATCAAGACACTAACTAAGTTATAGTTGATCTTATGGAGAACAGAGGGTCAGAGAAGTAAGTGCTTGTCAATTAGATAGATTGTCCTGTTAAAAAGTCTGCAATGGCTCAGTCAGTCTTAGCGTTTTCTTCAAGAATTATTGTGTTCATATTCTGAGCATTTACTGCAAGGCATAATATATCTGGCTTACTTTGGGCTAACATAACATTTTCATTTTTTCCAGAAATCTAAGTATACTGGCTGGCGATATTTCAGTCTGGGAAGTATAGTGCTCCATTGCCTAGAGAATACTAATTAATTGACCAAACCATACTATGAATTTATCTTCTTTCTAATACTTATGATTAATCTCCTTGTTTTCTCCTGGAATTTCAAGCACCATTATTCAAATAAGTAGCCTGTTTGCATCATTTCTTGTAACTTTCGAATTCTCATTTATCTTACCTAACAAAAATAGCTATAAACTTTAATACTTCTGTAAGATTAAACCCTTCTATTTACTCCTAGTACTCAGTTCACAAAGCCTTGTTATCTTTTTTATTAAAGGGCAGTAGGCTTTTCATTAATGCTGTTTTTATTTGTGGTTATCCTACTTCGAATAAGAGTCATTTTGATGGATATGTGAGTACATTTCTGTGTAGGAAAACAAAACAGAACAAAACAAAACAGAAAAAAATCAAACCAAGCAAAACCAAACCAAAAACCCAAGAGAGGGTGCTGAAAAAGGAAACAAGGATCTGAATTTGATCACTAGAGCCTACATTCAAAAAGTTGTGCCTGGGTATGTGCTTATAATTCCAGCATTTGGGAGAAGGAGGAATAGCCAGATATCTGGGACACACTGGCAGGTCAACCTATCCTCAGTGGTGAATACCAGGCTGGTGAGAGACTTTGTCTCAATAAATCAAGCAGGAATGACACCCAAGGTAGCTTCCACGTGCCTGCTTACCTGTGTGCACATGAACCTATGCATAGATATGCACACATGTGCATGAACTTTTAAGAAGTACTTAAAATTTTGAGAATGGTGCATAAGGACTTTATGTAGAATGCCTTTTTCTCTGTCTCTTTGATTTTAAAGATAACAAGGCTTAGGAGCTACAGGCTATTTGGAAAATAAGTACCATTTGAAAGCATCTCAAATTTAGCTTTGGATAATGTTGAGGACATAGTCTCAAGCCAAACTAATTGTTAGGTAATTTGAAATGAATTCAGAGAATGGCTGATTAATACTTCACCACTGAGGGTAGATCGGGACTGTAAATGTATGTTTATTTGTGTCATTCTTCCTCAGGTGGAGCACCCTCAGAGATCAAAGAAAGCCGTGTGGCACAAACTGCTCTCTAAGCAGAGAAAAAGAGCTGTTGTTGCCTGTTTCCGGATGGCCCCTTTGTACAATCTGCCAAGGTTAGTATCTTTTAAATGTTTGAAAGAAAATAATTTTCTCCTCTAAATAATGGGGGAGGGTGGCGGTAATGAAAATTTCTCTTAGAGAAGAATGGGAGTTATCAGTCTCCTAAGACTCACCAGTTGGCTTTCTTCTGTTGAATGTTTTTGTTTCTTCATTTAGAGAACCATGGTTTGTCCTGTCATTTTAAAATGGTATATGTTGGAGAATATCTGCTCGCCATAGGGAAGGACATTCAGTGTGACTGGAAACGTTCTTTGAAGTCCAATTGCTTAGATTTCAACTTCCGTCTTTTGTGTTACATGGCACTGTGAGGTTGATTACCTCCCTTCACTTTGTTTTCCCCCTCTGGACTGTAGTAGGACCGGCCCCATAGAGTACCAAGATGGATTAACAAACAAGTCTGTTCAGAGTGCTTGTCAGTATGCTGATCACAGTAGAGGCTAGCCACGGATGCTATTTGTATAATTTTTCTCATACAGAGAAAAGAAGACATTCTCCTGACTCACAGGAATGACATAAACAAACCCAACAGACTCATCACTGTTCTCTTAGTAGTACATCAATATACTTGTTAGTAGAGATATAACTTATTGTGTTCAGGTCTGGCTTGGTGACCTGCTATGGCTTCCTGGGTATTCTGCCAAGACACTGTGCTCTTGGCTACCCTTAACTTTCCGCAAGTAACCGTATCCCTACTGTGTTGATTTATTTTCTATTATTGTCATAAAACACCAGGACCAAAGGTAACATATGGGCAAAAGAGTTTATGTGGGCTTAAGGTTTCAGACCTATAAGAGTCCTTCGTGAAGGGGAAGTGATGAACAAAGCCAATGAAATAACAAACCAGGAGCTCCCATCCTGCACTGCAAGAGCAAGGCAGAGAGAAAATTGGAAATAGTATGAGCCTTCAAACTCTCAAAGCCCAACTCCAATAATACAATTCCTCTGACAAGGCCACACCTCCCCAAACAGTTCTACCAACTGGAGACAATTACCCAAATGCCCAAGACTGTGAGGGACATTTTCCATTCAGACCACCACAATTATGTCTTGGAAACAGGACTGAGATCAACTGTATCTCTCTTTGGAAGATCCGATCTCTTTGTAAGTCAGCTCTTTCCTTCTGTCTGTTTGCACCACAAGGTTACAATTTCTGGTTGTTACATTGTGTCCAGTATTCAGGCTGCTTATTTCTCTCATTTCCACTTTAAGGTCCAACATAAATTTAAAATTCTATTTTCCTAACTCTGGACAGCATCCAGTGTCTTACAATTCAGTGTCTTTGTAAGATATTGGAGAAAGGATTTGTTTTACGAAGACATCGTTTAAACCATTTCAGGAACATCTGAACTGAGCTCAGTGAATCTGAATTTCCCTCAGGGCTAAATATGTGGTCTGTTTAGAAGTCTAAATGTTGTATGCATGACTCTGAGGTTCTAAAAACAGCTGAGCACATCTTTTGGCTTGCCTCTCTTGTGTGCTGGAATTTACAGTGACTTTTAGTGTTTCCAAATGTGTTGCTAGTTCCTCTCCTATTTTCAAGGTTCTTAAACCCCTCTAGCGATTATGCCTCATGCCTTCATATTACACTTCTGTTATTAAGTGTAGGCTTCCTTCACACAATGGTATCATTCTGTTACTTCTAATATGTTATCCACATAGTATTCTCTTGTCCTTTTTTTACTTTTTACTTCATAGACAAACATCTTTTTTTAGATGCATTTTATTTTTGTGGGGTGTGTGTGTGTGTGTGTGTGTGTGTGTGTGTTTGTGTGTACAGGGGTGGGGGTGGGGTTGCATATGTATTCAGTAGCCAGAGAGGCCAGAAGGATGTATTAGACTTCCTGGAGCTGGAGTTGCAGATGATCATGAGCAGACGGACTGCCATGGCTGCTGGGAACTGAGCTTGGGTTCCACAGAGTTACCTCTTCAACTTCAGGTAGATACTTTTTAAAGTCAATGTTCCGAGATTTCAGCTTCATTCATACAATTATAAAAAGTTCACTTAATACATTCCACTCTGGAATAGCCAGAGCCTGTGTTTGAAGTTACCTTGAATTTAGGGAATTCTTCCATTGGCACTTATATTATTTAACAAGAATCACACCAGGAAATAATAACCACTATTTAACTAAGGTCTGTCTAATGCACTTTCCGCTATTTATCATGATTTAATTCTTAGAAGATTGAGATATATTGTAATGCCACAATTATTCTTGTTGCAAATATGAGAATTGTGAAAATTGAAATCTTAATTGATATTGTGGAGCTGAGACTAAACCCAAAGTTAATATGTGATCTGAGAAAACTGCTTTTATTGGTCACAAGGAATTGTCCTTGAAAAGAGGGATCTATAATAGGAAGTTTATTTTTTATTTTAGTTCACAAATAATCTGGTAATAAAGTACTAAAGAATTCTTGTTCATATGTTTAAAATCCCTTTGTTTGACATTTTATCTTTTAGGCATCGGGCTGTCAATCTTTTTCTTCAGGGATATGAAAAGTCTTGGATTGAAACAGAAGAGCATTACTTTGAGGATAAATTGATCGAAGATTTAGCGGTAAGCTTTTTAATGGGATTATAAAATGGAAGAAGACTGAAAGAAAATCACTACAGTGCACATTGGTCTTAGGGAACTTTAAAAGTATAAGTTGTCTTATTCACTAAATAAGTCTCTTAAACTCTCTCTCAAAGCCCTTTCCAACTTAAAGTCAAAATAAAATCTAAAAATAAAAACTATTCACACCAAGTAATTTGAAGACTAGCAAATGATTGCTGGTTTTCAAAATAGACATATGAGAAGATTGTACATCTACATGCGACTCCTCACAGATCCCGAAGCCCCAATTGGTCTCTGTGTACCACAGTGTTCTTGGTTTCTGTAACACTGAATGTGGTCTATCCTCCACTCATGTTTCTTTCCCTTATTATTTCTGTCTAATAAAACGATCTCATTCCATAAGCCTAGAACAACTGTCTCTCCAGCCTGGTCAGGTAATGAGGTTTTTTTTTATTGTTTTGTGTTTTTGTTTCTTTGTTTGTTTGTTTTCTGTTTTTGTTTTGTTTATCATTAGTGGTGTGGGCACAGAGGAGGAGGGAGTTGGTACTCAGCAGTCAGAGCTTACATCCGACAGGGTAGGAAGGAGGCTGTATACAGGTGGGTGCTGCACCCTGAAGGACCGGGCAACATCAATGTCTTTTATAAGCTGAGCTACTGTTTTAAACCACGTTTCTAGATGAAATTATGAGCCCAAGTCCCACACATGTCTGTGGCATTACGAGAGACATTATGATCTCCAAGTTGAAGATCTCCTATCTGGAAGTCAATTTTAGTTTACAAATTATCAGGAACCATAGTAAACAAATGCAATGCAATGTCTAAAAGCCTAACCCTGATTGCCCTTCTCTCCTCTCTCAAGCAGGCTTTTATGTTGCTCAGATTGGCTTCCAGCTCACTAGGTAGCCAAGGATAGCCTTGATCTCCTGACTCTTGTGCCTCCATTCTCATGAGTTTTGGGATTCTGTGCTTAGGCTCAGGATCTGCCCCAGGGCCTTGTGCGTGCCAGCCAAACAACTGAGCCCCTGCTCTAGCCCTAGCCCCATTACATTATTGAAGCCACCACAGACTATTTAGGTATCTTGTAAAAGTTTAACTACCAATGACATCAAGATTCTTAACACAGTAAGAATTTCCTTTCATGTAGAAAGAAATTCAGGCCAAATGGAAAAAAAAATCTCTGGAAACATAGAATTCATTAAATCATTCAGTAAAATCAGGATCAGTCAATTCCATAGGAAAAAATGCTTAATTTTCTCAATGATGAAATTTTTTCCAATGCTATTTTATTGTTTTAAAAGTAACTAACAGTGAAAAATGCACATACTTCAGTCAATAATCCATTTTGTGTTCTTTATCACACTTTGTTTTAGCCAAGAAAATATTTTATGTGATAAATATTGCTGTGTGGACTTAATTGTCACACATCATGTGATATTTTATTCTTTATTATGTCTTTCCCATTCTAAAGCTGAACTTTCCTCTGTTTAGAATACTCTTTTTGTTAGTTTTAAATCCTGCTTATAAGAATAATGTTTTCTTTTAAAATTCTGTGGACTATCTTTGTTCAGCTTTTTTTAATCAATATTATTAAATGCTTCTGTTCTACATCAGTAGTGTAATCAGCACATGTGTTAGATTTATATATGTATTGTATTATATATTATATAGACACAAATCACATACATATATATGCACACATAACTATCATGGGCTGATTTCTAGAGTTTGGTAGCCAGAAAACCTAATCTAATCAGTGAACTACAGGTTCAATGTAAGACTCTGTTGCAAAAACCAAAGTGACTTCTAAGAAATGATGACACCTAAGGTTGACCTCTGACCTCTGCACACACCCATACGTGCCTTTGTGTTCTCACACATACGTCCTCCTGCTGTCCCCTCCCCCAGTCGCACATATGCCCACACACAGCTCAACAAGCAAACAAAGATGTTTCTTTTATTCTCTCTGCCGTTCATTGTATTGCTCCTGGCTTGGGTTTTCAGTTAGTGGGACGTTGTCTTGTTGTGTAGCACATGCAGACTTTCAATCGGCAATTCCTCTGATCCTCCTGCTTCCACTTCTTAAGAGCTGGGGCTGCAGATAAAAGCCTCAATGCTGAGCTTAAGCATTTGTTCTAAATGGGCAATGTTATGCAGTTGTCTGCTCCACCCTCCACCCTGTTTTTCAGAAACCGGGGTCTGAACTCCCAGAAGAAGATGAAGCCATGAAAAGAGTTGATCCTCTGCATCAGCTTATTCTTCTGTTCAGCCGCACAGCCTTAACAGAGAAATGGTATGGTGGGGAGGGTTAATACAGACTTAGGAGACAGTGATAAAGAAACCAACATCTGTCATTTATTTATGTCTCAGTCACATCCTGTTCTTGTCAAAAGAGGGAATAATTCACACATCATATGATCTATCTGACATAAAATCCATAGAGTAGCATCCGCTGCTTTTTGTTGTTGTTTTTGGTCTTCAAACCCTACCCTGAAGATGAGTCAGTCAGTAAAGTACTTGCCTAGCTATCATAAGGACCTGAGCTCTATCCCATAACTCACATTAAAAAGCCAGGCATGGTCATGTGTGCATGCAATCCCAGCACCAGGGGAGGAGAAACAGGCTGATTCCTGGGATTCATTGACCAGAAAACCTGGGCTAATCAGTGAGCTCTGGTGAGAGACCCTGTCTCAAAAGCCAAAGTGGATGGCTTCTAAGAAATGATGGCACTGGAGGTTGACCTCTGACCTCTGCATATACCCACACATGCATATGAATTCTCACATCAATCATCCCATACCCTCCCCCCAAATCTACCAAGGAATTCTGGGCTTTCTTAACTCTGTATTAGGCTGATTATGTTGATCCCTACAAAAGGTTTTTGTTTATTGAAAGCTGCCATTATAAATAAAGGAAAAGTGACTAAAAGAAGCGAAATCCATTGCTGAGAATGCATGAAAGCTGGTGACCCTCGTCTTCCCTTTAGAGGGTATCTCCCATTTAAATGATGGTTAAGAAACCCTTAGGTGCTGGGTGAGGCCTTTGGTAGTATCTCTCCGATCTGTTTCTAGGACATTGCCTACTTTCCTTGCCTTCACTCCTGGCCCGACACCTACACCAAAGCTTTAGAGAGCAAACTCCTGTGGAGTTACATGACAAATTCAACCCAGAAGATGCAATGAAGATGCCTTGGCTTTTCTCCCTATTGAGGCTCTAAAAGACTCCGTGGGTGGGGCTTGGTAGAGCCTACAGAGCCTTTGTCTAATGTCCTGGCCTTGGCCCTCAGGCCTTATCCTTCCTCTTCAGACCCTAGGAGATCATTTAATTACCAATACACATCGACATGGGTCGTCTCACAAGTCCTGAAGCACCATGTGATCTCTGGGCACCATAGCAATTTGGCTCCCTCCCTCCTAACATTGAACATGTCCATCCTTTGGCTCACATTTTCTCTCTCTTATTATTCCCCACCAACAAAACCATCTCACCTTATCTGATAAGTATAGAACAACTGTCTGTCTGATCTCGTGAGGTAATGAGGTATTTCTCATCAGTGAAGTTGGGACCTGCTATAATACTTCAGCAAATGTTAGACATTCCTCACAGAAACTTAATTGTTCTGGCCATCTTTTTATTTTTAACTTTGACATTATAACTCGCCGAGTCTTTCATTAGACGTCAAGTATTTCTCTGCTGTCAAAAGCTTTGTACCACATAAGTTTGCGTTTGTTTTCCTCTTTGCATTTTGTGGTTTGAAGGAAATTAGTTGTTCCATTTATTAGCATGGTCATAATAGGGTACCTTTATTCTCACACCCGAAGGGCTCCACTCTAAGGTCAGAAGAGGCATTTCCGGAAGACCTCTAAGGTCTTTGCTCTCTGGTTATAAAATAGTTTGTTTGCCAACGCTTACTATTGTCTGACTTTTATGTCATTTAATTGTAAGGAAGAACATGTGTTTAAAAGGGCAGACAGTTACTTTGCATAGGGATAGTTTCTCACCACAGCCTGCCTTCTACTTAAGAACTGATCTTTCCCTGCTTGGTTTCATAGCAAACTGGAGGAAGATTTTCTGTACATGGCGTATGCAGACATTATGGCAAAGGTAAGCATACATCTTTCTTGGTTTCGATATTTAATGAATTAAGCTATTTCTATTTGCCAAAGGGTAAGAATCTACATGAAAGATACTGATAGATCTTGCAGACATGAAATGCATGCATTTCAGGGAATTCCTGCTTTGTACCTTATGAGTGAGGAGTCACCAGTATCCCAGCATTCTTTTATTTGACCCTCATTCATCAGCCATTGAGGCCATTCTAATTCTGCAGATTAAATGATGGGGAAAAAACCCTTTGCATTATGTACTTAAAGAGTTTAACATGTGCTGGAAGTAACAGGAATAATTAAGGGTCTGGAAAGAGAGCTTGGTGGGTGAGCTTACTTCTTGTTCTTCCAGGGGTGCTGAGTTCAGTCCCCAGCACCCCCATCTCTTTGAAAGCTAACAACCGCCTTAACTCTAGCTTTGGAGGATCCAAAGTCCACTTCTGCACCTGCATGCAACACACACACACACACACACACACACACACACACACACACAAATTTAAAAAGTAAAACTTGAAACAGTTATATTAAAACTGCTAGTTAGAGGTCAAAGAGCTGGCCCTGTGGGTGAGAGCACATACTCCTCTTGCTGAAGCCTAGAGTTCCTGTTCCCAGCACCTACCCCAGGTGGTTCACAACCTTCTGTAACTCCAGCTCCGGGATACCGAACACTTTCTTGTGGCCTTCATGGGTACCTGCGTACATGTGGTAGACACATGTGGATGCACATCCATACATAATTTTCATATTATCTATCATCTAATTACCATAATTACATATATGGTAATTAGATGATAGAGGAACTATCGAGGGTATTGTGGGTAGGTTCCTTAGGCTATGGTGACGTTTTTGGGGAATCTTAAACCGGGAGGGATGGCATTAGAGTAGCAGTATTTTCTACGTTTGTTACCCCTTAACAAGAATTGATATATACAAACAGGAGGCCAGTTTCTCCTGAGATTCCAACCTCAGGTGCCGTGTACTAAGAGGAGAGCCCCAGAATTATCACAGATGACATACCAAATCCTAGACACGTTAAAGATGACTCTGAGACTGCCACGCGGAGGTGTGTCAGAGTTTCAACGTGAAAGATAACTCACGGACACATGTGTTTCAACACCTGGTCCTCAGAGGGTGTTGCGTTTCAAGAAGGCTGTGGAATTTTGTGGGTAGACAGCATGGATGGTAGGGGATCACTGAGCGACTTTCATGGAGGATTGTAGCCGGCCCACTTTCTGCCAAAGCTTTCTTGTTTTCTATCTGTTGTCATGTTATACCCGGCAGCTTCATACTCAGAGGGACAGGATCAGCCCTGTCACCAGGCTTTCCATGCCGTTGAGCCAAAGCAAGCCTCTCTCTTCCTTAAGCCGCTCCTCGCAGACAATAGCACGCTACGTTAAAGGGAAGTCTGCGCTACCGTGCCTGGGGCCTTCTAAGTTCACTCTCCCAAACCATCAGAATCAGATCACTGCTGAAGCTGTTGGCTTCATTAATCTCACTCCAGAGGAGAGGAAGGCAGTAGATGCAAGCTCATGATCAAATCTGAAAGAACAGAGACACTAAGAGATGATTAGGGGAAGGGGAGCGAGCCTTACTGTAATCTTACAGAGGAGTACATCTGTGGTCAGCAAATCCACAGTGGTCTGGGGGTCTGGACCACGGGAGCACTGAAAACATCTGTAGGTATGGCGAAAACTTCTGAGCACGCAGGAGACGAAGAGGAAGCAGGGGAGAAGGAAGTGTCAGCCTGTGGGAAGTGAGTTACAGTCTGAAAAGTGAGAGGGAGTGAGGCATTTTTTCCTTCTTTTTAAATTTTATTCATTTTTCATGACTGTGAGTTGACTTCACAGCCTCCTATCTATAAGGAAAGTGCTTGAGCCCCTGAGCTAGATCCCCATTTTGAGATTATCTCAACTGTCCCATGCCTCTACACAAACCCATATTTCTTCCCACACCTTATTGGCACGTTTGCTGTTCCAAATGGAAAAAAGTTTCGTTCCTATGCACTGGAATTTTCAGAGACCATGACAAGCCTTTTAGGATTTATTTAGCTTGGAGTCAGGGGTGGGATCTCACTTGGTATCCACCTGTCCACCTCTGTCCCTGTGCCCAAAGCCCTGTTTCTCCTGGAGTTGCAAGTGCTTTTCTGATTGTAGCTTGTGCTTCATCATTTTGCCTCTAGGCACCACACAAGGTACTGAGCACTGGCCAAATGTAAGAAATCAGGTAGAATAGTTGGCCATGCTAGTCAGTGGGCTGTGAGTTTCTTCCCATCACAGACATTAGTTAATGACCAACTTCTTTTGATCACCACTGTATTCCAAAGTCTTAGCTGTGATTTATTACATAAAGATCATTTTCAAATAGGTTTCCCAGGTGCTAAAATATTTTACAAACATTAAGGCATACTATTCCCTTAAGAATACACATGCTTTTTCTCATGGTCAATATAAAAAGGAGACATGGAGAGAAGTCACTTGCCAAGCCAGACGAGCTAATGGTACTAATGGTAGGAAGCGTCATGATGAAGCCAAGCCTCTGCCTGCTGAGTTCATGCCTCCACCTTCCTTCCTTCCCCTCTCTGAGTTTTGTTCCTGGTCTCCCTCTGCCTTTCAACCCACAGCAATCTAAGCCAGGGAATTAGCTAAGAATATACCTGTGGGTCAGTAGAATAGAATAGTCAAATTGTCTGTGCTCTGTGTGTAAATAATAATGTTGTTAACAAACAATTAACATCCTTCCTTGGGTGACATATGGTAAAATGAACTTAAAAGGATTAGATGAATCTTGCTAATATGACCCATCATTATACTCAATGTATATTCTGTGTTAATTTTAAATAAAAACAAGCTGTGTGTCTATGTTCATTAATGTATGTAATGAAGGGTTACAAAAGAGACGATTGGATGCTATATTTAAGCCTTGGTTAAATGAATCAAGGGCACAGAGAGCCCTTCTCATGTTCTCATGTTAAGCATGAGAACCTTTATATGAACCTCTTAGTCATGTCTTTTGGGGATGAAATTGGCCATTCGGTCTTTGAATTTTGCAAAAGTCAAATCCTGTAGATAAAATACAGTTTTATTTTAGCCTACTAAGTCACTAATGGTGCTGTGTAAGTTTTACATCCATTCAGTTTCAACAACGCTCAGAAATCAGTACAAATCACTTGGTGTTTATGCCAAACAAACATTTTGCATTTTCTCCCTTCTCATATCCTCCTTTCCTTTTTTTCCCCCCTCTCGAATCAGAGTTGTCACGATGAAGAAGACGATGATGGTGAAGAAGAAGTGAAGAGCTTTGAAGTAAGATGGGTCATTCTAGTACTGCCTTTCCTCCACTTGGAGACATTGTTTCATAGCTTATAACGGACTTTTGTGTTTCTTGCTTCATGGCTTACTGCAGCTTATTGTGTCCGGGAATTGCATGTCAGAGCTGAATGGACTGACCTGAGTCCTAGTGTTTGCTAAGAGAAAAGCAAGATGTGTAGAGCCATCGAATTGTACAGTAAAGCCCATATGTCCAGAATGAGTGTACCTGGCAGCCCATGAAGATGATACCACTTCAAATTACTCACATGGCAGGGTTGCTGGTGTCTGTAATTGCCAATAGACACGAGGAAAATACTTATGGAAGAGCAACACAGCACCAAGCTTCTAATGACTCCATTGGTGTTAGATTCATTTGTTCTTTCCTGAATCAATTGGCCTCTTGACGTCTGCCCAATTAGGTCACTCATTCAGTACACATATGTAAGTGGTTGCCATGGTGCAGTTTGCTTGCATGGAATAGAGGCGCATCTTTTCTAGGATAGATTTCATTTCACGATTATTGTCTCGAGCATTTTCAGCCTTTAAATATCGCCTATGATTTGAGTTACTGCTTAACGTTATCCAGCTTTAAAGACAGTTAAGTTCATTCCCCACTTTGCTTATAGTGTCCTTTGGCTTCTGTAGGTGACTAGCTAGCTGTTGCTAACTACCACTTTCTTATTTGCTGTACTTTTATCAAGAAAGAGAAACAAACTGGAAGGCAGTGGAGAATAGATTCTTCCTAGTAGTTCATATATATATGGACTTGGAGCTAGAAGTCTGGAGAAATACGAGAAGCCAGCAATGAGTCCTTAACTCATGGTGGGAACACAGCACATTGAACCAAGGAATAAACTGATGTCACTTCCAGAAATAACCAATGTGACCCTCTCTGCGGTACTGAAATCAGTGTATTAAAAAAAAAAAAAACAAACAAAAGAGCAACCTAAATTGAGAATGACCCATGACTATTGCTGGCTGAGCAAAACACCCTGTTTAATTTCCTATACAATCCTAGCTGAAGTGCGTGAGTTCTAGTCTTAAGTCCATCCTCCCTGTAAGGAGACAGGTAACTTAGAACATTCCAGGAGCAGCAAATGATACTGTTTTCCTTTGCGGGTTATCCATTGTCTCCAGAGCAGCTGTTTATTGCTATTTTGCTTCTTGTCCTCATCCTTCCTTAAGGTCACAGGATCCCAACGCAGCAAGGTAAAGACATGTGTATGTGTGTATCTGTCTGGGTCTGAGTTTCAGTTTCTTGTGGCATTTACCTGTATTAGACCCAAAGTCTTGGACTCTTTTGTGAGAAGAGGTCTTCAGAATCGCTCTGCCAGTCTGTAGTGCGTAGCATCCCTTCTTTGGTTTATTCTTCTTGCCAATTTAAATGACTCATGTTTTGAAATCGTGTCCTCCGTGCTCACTCTCAGCTGTATATTGATCTGGATGAGTCCGGTCATTTAGTGGATGAATGTATAATTAGAAATTGTCTTGTACAAGAAAGGGCCTCAGCCTTGCACTCTGAATGTGACTTGTACCAGACTTCTTATTTAAAGAAGACACAGGAAAACGGCCTTTTCTTTTCTTCTCTTTTTTCCCCTTTCTTTCTTTGTGTTTTGTTTTTGTTCTTTAATTAGTACCTGGGATGTATGTATCATAATTTTAACATTGACTTTTGGCACTTCATTAAATGAAAAGGACACCAGATGACGGTTTCTGCCTCTTGGCATTTCAAATATTTCATCTGGAAGTTTTGCAAATGGAAGACATTTCGACCTAGAATTACATGATGTTTTTCCTTTGTATGATTTCTGTGAAGTTTGAGTTTTATTTTCATGAGGCTACTTTTAACAGCAAAGTTGATCATAAATATTCCTGGAAGGCAATGCTCTTAATGGTTTTATTTCTGGAATGATGGCTATTAAGAATCTATTTAGAAGAAACAAATTGTAATGTTTATAGCTCACTGGAATATGGTGTTCTTATTAGATATCTGGATCATTGTAATCTAAAAAAATCCAAGTGGATGACAACGTCAGATTCAGCCCCAATCTGGTGGATACCACAGCCCATGGCACATAGTGGACATCATACTGAAAAACAGCATGAGCTTCTATAATAGTTAATGGTGGCTCCAATAATGATATCTTAAATTTTGATTTTCACCTTAGATAGAACTCATATGAATTATTAAGTGATGGAAACATGAAAGAGCTTTCTAACATTAATCAAACACTTGGCTTCCTGGTTAGCATGGGTGCTTATGAGCAAGAGTCCCTGATAGGGGTGCCAAGAGGAGTGGATAGGGATGGAACAGGATGAGGAGTTTCTAGCCAGACAAATTACTGAGAAGGTTGAATGAATAGCCAGTCTTAGGGATCTGAAAACCAGGGGAATTGATTTACAGGCCCAAACTTGCAGGCTTTTGAGATGTTTGGAAAGGTTGACAGGACAAACGTGATGTTCAGAGAGTAGGAGGTGGGTCAGGCTGGGGAGAAGAGTCAGCCACAGTACAGAGCTGGGGCCAACTGAAAGGAAGGCTGCTTCTGGGTTTAAATCATTAGTCAAGTTCATCTAGTGAGACCTGATTGTTAATCCTCGAATAGGAGAAGTGGGCCAGCAGCTTGTGGCCAGCCTAAGAAAGGATTTTAAAGCTCCTGGAGATTGCCACTCGCTCATAAGTAAAACAGTCATCCATGTGTGAGTATTTTTACTTACACACCAGTAGTTTTCTGATTTCTGTGTGATGTTGGAGATTTATACCTAATTCAGTAACATGCTGCTCTTTGCATATGCATGCTATATGAATAAGGGTCATTGCATTTCTCAGTTTAAAAACAAGTCGTATGCAATCCGTTACCTATAAAAACCATCTACTCCGAGGCTGACCACTCGAGGCGAACAAAAACAGGAAACACGTTTACCCAGACAACTGGTCGGTTATTTTCTTCATCCCTTTAGAGGATGTTCACACTGCGGTGTCTAGTTAGTTGTTTGATGTAATGTCTGTGTAATCTAATTGTGGAATTTTCCCCTTAAGGTAAACTGACTGAAGTACTACTTGGCAGTTTCAATAACTCGTAGGACAAATTATGTTACGTAAGCTTGGAAAGAATTAAAAAGTATGTGGGACATGAATTTTATCCCAGTCACTGACTGGTGGGTTATTAAGACTGGCCATAGCTTCTACTCAAGTTCTTTATAACATAGTTAGCTAAGATGTCCAGGAGAATACAGAAGCAGCTATGATAAGAAATGTGTTATTATAAGAAAACTCCCCCCATTGGCTAATGCAAGAAAATTTAAAAAAAAAATCACAGAAAATGGTAAATGGGGATCAAAATGCCAACTCTTTTTCTTCTCTCTCATCACTTGTGTGTTTTATTGGTGCAGTCCTGCTGAAGCTCTTCTGGCTTACATATCAAGTCTAAGAATGAGTTCTTTATTTCCCCTATAATATAATACAAAACTGCTTCGTAGCTGCCCATTTAAATCCATAACAGCAAACTTTATCATTATTTTTAGATCTGTGGTTACTTCAATATTTAAATCATAAAAGGGCAATTAAATCTTTGGAAGAGGCCAGCATATTCTTTTTTTTTTCAGGTACACCCAACAAGTCAACTATTTTAGTCGAATGCTTTATTTACCTTTCAAATTTATCAGACTCCATGGAAACATTATTGTTAGCTGTTCCTGTTGAGCAATTGAGGATATGACTTTAAAATAGTCTGCGCTTGGGAGCTGGCTCCTTGGTTCAGAAGGCATAGTGCTCCTCTGACTGCAGAGACCCAAGTTAGGTTCACAGCAGCCACACAGGGCAGTTCACGACCACCTCTAACTTCAGCTCCAAAAGATCGGATGCCCTCTCCTGGCCTCTGTGGGCATATGTATTCATGCGCCCAAGGTTAAAAATACAATATCCATTTGAAAATATAACTCAGTAAGCACATTTTAACTTCCTAAAAACAGTTTCATTTAAGATTCTAAAATACAGTTTTACAACCCAATGAAAATCTAAGTTGGTGACGGTGACCTGGCAAGGGAAAAGGGTAGAAGACAGACTTCTCTCTTCGAGGCTGTCCTTCTCATATGCAAAGTCAGATCCCTTTGTTAGTTCTCAGTTCCAACTCAGATAACATAGTCTCAGGTACCTTAGTACCTCTGAGGTCCCATTTTTATTTTTTTATTTTTTTATTTTTTTATTAACTTGAGTATTTCTTATATACATTTCTTTTTTTTATTTTTTTATTTTTTTATTTTTATTTTTTTTATTTTTATTTTTTTATTAACTTGAGTATTTCTTATATACATTTCGAGTGTTATTCCCTTTCCCGGTTTCCGGGCAAACATCCCCCTCCCCCCTCCCCTTCCTTATGGGTGTTCCCCTCCCAACCCTCCCACCATTGCCGCCCTCCCCCCATAGACTAGTTCACTGGGGGTTCAGTCTTAGCAGGACCCAGGGCTTCCCCTTCCACTGGTGCTCTTACTAGGATATTCATTGCTACCTATGGGGTCAGAGTCCAGGGTCAGTCCATGTATAGTCTTTAGGTAGTGGCTTAGTCCCTGGAAGCTCTGGTTGCTTGGCATTGTTGTACTTTTGGGGTCTCGAGCCCCTTCAAGCTCTTCCAGTTCTTTCTCTGATTCCTTCAATAGGGGACCTATTCTCAGTTCAGTGGTTTGCTGCTGGCATTCGCCTCTGTATTTGCTGTATTCTGGCTGTGTCTCTCAGGAGCGATCTACATCCGGCTCCTGTCGGTCTGCACTTCTTTGCTTCATCCATCTAGTCCAATTGGGTGGCTGTATATGTATGGGCCAAATGTGGGACAGGCTCTGAATGGGTGTTCCTTCAGTCTCTGTTTTAATCTTTGCCTCTCCCTTCCCTGCCAAGGGTATTCTTTTTCCTCATTTAAAGAAGGAGTGAAGCATTCACATTTTGATCATCCGTCTTGAGTTTCGTTTGTTCTAGGGATCTAGGGTAATTCAAGCATTTGGGCTAATAGCCACTTATCAATGAGTGCATACCATGTATGTCTTTCTGTGATTGGGTTAGCTCACTCAGGATGATATTTTCCAGTTCCAACCATTTGCCTACGAATTTCATAAACTCGTTGTTTTTGATAGCTGAGTAATATTCCATTGTGTAGATGTACCACATTTTCTGTATCCATTCCTCTGTTGAAGGGCATCTGGGTTCTTTCCAGCTTCTGGCTATTATAAATAAGGCTGCGATGAACATAGTGGAGCACGTGTCTCTTTTATATGTTGAGGCATCTTTTGGGTATATGCCCAAGAGAGGTATAGCTGGATCATCAGGCAGTTCAATGTCCAATTTTCTGAGGAACCTCCAGACTGATTTCCAGAATGGTTTTACCAGTCTGCAATCCCACCAACAATGGAGGAGTGTTCCTCTTTCTCCACATCCTCGCCAGCATCTGCTGTCACCTGAGTTTTTGATCTTAGCCAATCGCACTGGTGTGAGGTGAAATCTCAGGGTTGTTTTGATTTGCATTTCCCTTATGACTAAAGATGTTGAACATTTCTTTAGGTGTTTCTCAGCCATTCGGCATTCCTCAGCTGTGAATTCTTTGTTTAGCTCTGAACCCCATTTTTTAATAGGGTTATTTGTTTCCCTGCGGTCTAACTTCTTGAGTTCTTTGTATATTTTGGAAATAAGGCCTCTATCTGTTGTAGGATTGGTAAAGATCTTTTCCCAATCTGTTGGTTGCCGTTTTGTCCTAACCACAGTGTCCTTTGCCTTACAGAAGCTTTGCAGTTTTATGAGATCCCATTTGTCGATTCTTGATCTTAGAGCATAAGCCATTGGTGTTTTGTTCAGGAAATTTTTTCCAGTGCCCATGTGTTCCAGATGCTTCCCTAGTTTTTCTTCTATTAGTTTGAGTGTGTCTGGTTTGATGTGGAGGTCCTTGATCCACTTGGACTTAAGCTTTGTACAGGGTGATAAGCATGGATCGATCTGCATTCTTCTACATGTTGCCCTCCAGTTGAACCAGCACCATTTGCTGAAAATACTATCTTTTTTCCATTGGATGGTTTTGGCTCCTTTGTCAAAAATCAAGTGACCATAGGTGTGTGGGTTCATTTCTGGGTCTTCAATTCTATTCCATTGGTCTATCTGTCTGTCTCTGTACCAATACCATGCAGTTTTTTATCACTATTGCTCTGTAATACTGCTTGAGTTCAGGGATAGTGATTCCCCCTGAAGTCCTTTTATTGTTGAGGATAGCTTTAGCTATCCTGGGTTTTTTGTTATTCCAGATGAATTTGCAAATTGTTCTGTCTAACTCTTTGAAGAATTGGATTGGTATTTTGATGGGGATTGCATTGAATCTGTAGATTGCTTTTGGTAAAATGGCCATTTTTACCATATTAATCCTGCCAATCCATGAGCATGGGAGATCTTTCCATCTTCTGAGGTCTTCTTCAATTTCTTTCCTCAGTGTCTTGAAGTTCTTATTGTACAGATCTTTTACTTGCTTGGTTAAAGTCACACCGAGGTACTTTATATTATTTGGGTCTATTATGAAGGGTGTCGTTTCCCTAATTTCTTTCTCGGCTTGTTTCTCTTTTGTATAGAGGAAGGCAACTGATTTATTTGAGTTAATTTTATACCCAGCCACTTTGCTGAAGTTGTTTATCAGCTTTAGTAGTTCTCTGGTGGAACTTTTGGGATCACTTAAATATACTATCATGTCATCTGCAAATAGTGATATTTTGACCTCTTCTTTTCCGATCTGTATCCCTTTGATCTCCTTTTGTTGTCTGATTGCTCTGGCTAGAACTTCAAGAACTATATTGAATAAGTAGGGAGAGAGTGGGCAGCCTTGTCTAGTCCCTGATTTTAGTGGGATTGCTTCAAGTTTCTCTCCATTTAGTTTAATGTTAGCAACTGGTTTGCTGTATATGGCTTTTACTATGTTTAGGTATGGGCCTTGAATTCCTATTCTTTCCAGGACTTTTATCATGAAGGGGTGTTGAATTTTGTCAAATGCTTTCTCAGCATCTAATGAAATGATCATGTGGTTCTGTTCTTTCAGTTTGTTTATATAATGGATCACGTTGATGGTTTTCCGTATATTAAACCATCCCTGCATGCCTGGGATGAAGCCTACTTGATCATGGTGGATGATTGTTTTGATGTGCTCTTGAATTCGGTTTGCCAGAATTTTATTGAGTATTTTTGCGTCGATATTCATAAGGGAAATTGGTCTGAAGTTCTCTTTCTCTGTTGTGTCTTTGTGTGGTTTAGGTATAAGAGTAATTGTGGCTTCGTAGAAGGAATTCGGTAGGGCTCCATCTGTTTCAATTTTGTGGAATAGTTTGGATAATATTGGTATGAGGTCTTCTATGAAGGTTTGATAGAATTCTGCACTAAACCCGTCTGGACCTGGGCTCTTTTTGGTTGGGAGACCTTTAATGACTGCTTCTATTTCCTTAGGAGTTATGGGGTTGTTTAACTGGTTTATCTGTTCCTGATTTAACTTCGATACCTGGTATCTGTCTAGGAAATTGTCCATTTCCTGAAGATTTTCAAATTTTGTTGAATATAGGTTTTTATAGTAAGATCTGATGATTTTTTGAATTTCCTCCGAATCTGTAGTTATGTCTCCCTTTTCATTTCTGATTTTGTTAATTTGGACACACTCTCTGTGTCCTCTCGTTAGTCTGGCTAAGGGTTTATCTATCTTGTTGATTTTCTCAAAGAACCAACTTTTGGTTCTGTTGATTCTTTCTATGGTCCTTTTTGTTTCTACTTGGTTGATTTCAGCTCTGAGTTTGATTATTTCCTGCCTTCTACTCCTCCTGGGTGTATTTGCTTCTTTTTGTTCTAGAGCTTTTAGGTGTGCTGTCAAGCTGCTGACATATGCTCTTTCCTGTTTCTTTCTGCAGGCACTCAGCGCTATGAGTTTTCCTCTTAGCACAGCTTTCATTGTGTCCCATAAGTTTGAGTATGTTGTATCTTCATTTTCATTAAATTCTAAAAAGTTTTTAATTTCTTTCTTTATTTCTTCCTTGACCAGGTTATCATTGAGTAGAGCATTGTTCAATTTCCACGTATATGTGGGCATTCTTCCCTTATTGTTATTGAAGACCAGTTTTAGGCCGTGGTGGTCCGATAGCACGCATGGGATTATTTCTATCTTTCTGTACCTGTTGAGGCCCGTTTTTTGACCAATTATATGGTCAATTTTGGAGAAAGTACCATGAGGAGCTGAGAAGAAGGTATATCCTTTTGCTTTAGGATAGAATGTTCTATAAATATCCGTTAAGTCCATTTGGCTCATGACTTCTCTTAGTCTGTCGACATCACTGTTTAATTTCTGTTTCCATGATCTGTCCATTGATGAGAGTGGGGTGTTGAAATCTCCCACTATTATTGTGTGAGGTGCAATGTGTGTTTTGAGCTTTAGTAAGGTTTCTTTTACATATGTAGGTGCCCTTGTATTTGGGGCATAGATATTTAGGATTGAGAGTTCATCTTGGTTGATTTTTCCTTTGATGAATATGAAGTGTCCTTCCTTATCTTTTTTGATGACTTTTAGTTGGAAATTGATTTTATTTGATATTAGAATGGCTACTCCAGCTTGCTTCTTCTGACCATTTGCTTGGAAAGTTGTTTTCCAGCCTTTCACTCTGAGGTAGTGTCTGTCTTTGTCTCTGAGGTGTGTTTCCTGTAGGCAGCAGAATGCAGGGTCCTCGTTGCGTATCCAGTTTGTTAATCTATGTCTTTTTATTGGGGAGTTGAGGCCATTGATATTGAGAGATATTAAGGAATAGTGATTATTGCTTCCCGTTATATTCATATTTGATGTGAGGTTATGTTTGTGTGCTTTCATTCTCTTTGTTTTGTTGCCAAGACGATTAGTTTCTTGCTTCTTCTAGGGTATAGCTTGCCTCCTTATGTTGGGCTTTACCATTTATTATCCTTTGTAGTGCTGGATTTGTAGAAAGATATTGTGTAAATTTGGTTTTGTCATGGAATATCTTGGTTTCTCCATCAATGTTAATTGAGAGTTTTGCTGGATACAGTAATCTGGGCTGGCATTTGTGTTCTCTTAGGGTCTGTATAACATCAGTCCAGGATCTTCTGGCCTTCATAGTTTCTGGCGAGAAGTCTGGTGTGATTCTGATAGGTCTCCCTTTATATGTTACTTGACCTTTTTCCCTTACTGCTTTTAATATTCTTTCTTTATTTTGTGCGTTTGGTGTTTTGACAATTATGTGACGGGAGGTGTTTCTTTTCTGGTCCAATCTATTTGGAGTTCTGTAGGCTTCCTGTATGTCTATGGGTATCTCTTTTTTTAGGTTAGGGAAGTTTTCTTCTATGATTTTGTTGAAGATATTTACTGGTCCTTTGAGCTGGGAGTCTTCACTCTCTTCTATACCTATTATCCTTAGGTTTGATCTTCTCATTGAGTCCTGGATTTCCTGTATGTTTTGGACCAGTAGCTTTTTCCGCTTTACATTATCTTTGACAGTTGAGTCAATGATTTCTATGGAATCTTCTGCTCCTGAGATTCTCTCTTCCATCTCTTGTATTCTGTTGGTGAAGCTTGTATCTACAGCTCCTTGTCTCTTCTTTTGGTTTTCTATATCCAGGGTTGTTTCCATGTGTTCTTTCTTGATTGCTTCTATTTCCATTTTTTTTTTTTTTTTTTTTTTTTTATTAACTTGAGTATTTCTTATATACATTTCGAGTGTTATTCCCTTTCCCGGTTTCCGGGCAAACATCCCCCTCCCCCCTCCCCTTCCTTATGGGTGTTCCCCTCCCAACCCTCCCACCATTGCCGCCCTCCCCCCATAGACTAGTTCACTGGGGGTTCAGTCTTAGCAGGACCCAGGGCTTCCCCTTCCACTGGTGCTCTTACTAGGATATTCATTGCTACCTATGGGGTCAGAGTCCAGGGTCAGTCCATGTATAGTCTTTAGGTAGTGGCTTAGTCCCTGGAAGCTCTGGTTGCTTGGCATTGTTGTACTTTTGGGGTCTCGAGCCCCTTCAAGCTCTTCCAGTTCTTTCTCTGATTCCTTCAATAGGGGACCTATTCTCAGTTCAGTGGTTTGCTGCTGGCATTCGCCTCTGTATTTGCTGTATTCTGGCTGTGTCTCTCAGGAGCGATCTAAATCCGGCTCCTGTCGGTCTGCACTTCTTTGCTTCATCCATCTAGTCCAATTGGGTGGCTGTATATGTATGGGCCAAATGTGGGACAGGCTCTGAATGGGTGTTCCTTCAGTCTCTGTTTTAATCTTTGCCTCTCCCTTCCCTGCCAAGGGTATTCTTTTTCCTCATTTAAAGAAGGAGTGAAGCATTCACATTTTGATCATCCGTCTTGAGTTTCGTTTGTTCTAGGGATCTAGGGTAATTCAAGCATTTGGTCTAATAGCCACTTATCAATGAGTGCATACCATGTATGTCTTTCTGTGATTGGGTTAGTTCACTCAGGATGATATTTTCCAGTTCCAACCATTTGCCTACGAATTTCATAAACTCGTTGTTTTTGATAGCTGAGTAGTATTCCATTGTGTAGATGTACCACATTTTCTGTATCCATTCCTCTGTTGAAGGGCATCTGGGTTCTTTCCATTTTCTGGCTATTATAAATAAGGCTGCGATGAACATAGTGGAGCACGTGTCTCTTTTATATGTTGAGGCATCTTTTGGGTATATGCCCAAGAGAGGTATAGCTGGATCCTCAGGCAGTTCAATGTCCAATTTTCTGAGGAACCTCCAGACTGATTTCCAGAATGGTTTTACCAGTCTGCAATCCCACCAACAATGGAGGAGTGTTCCTCTTTCTCCACATCTTCGCCAGCATCTGCTGTCACCTGAGTTTTTGATCTTAGCCATTCTCACTGGTGTGAGGTGAAATCTCAGGGTTGTTTTGATTTGCATTTCCCTTATGACTAAAGATGTTGAACATTTCTTTAGGTGTTTCTCAGCCATTCGGCATTCCTCAGCTGTGAATTCTTTGTATAGCTCTGAACCCCATTTTTTAATAGGGTTATTTGTTTCCCTGCGGTCTAACTTCTTGAGTTCTTTGTATATTTTGGATATAAGGCCTCTATCTGTTGTAGGGTTGGTAAAGATCTTTTCCCAATCTGTTGGTTGCCGTTTTGTCCTAACCACAGTGTCCTTTGCCTTACAGAAGCTTTGCAGTTTTATGAGATCCCATTTGTCAATTCTTGATCTTAGAGCATAAGCCATTGGTGTTTTGTTCAGGAAATTTTTTCCAGTGCCCATGTGTTCCAAATGCTTCCCTAGTTTTTCTTCTATTAGTTTGAGTGTGTCTGGTTTGATGTGGAGGTCCTTGATCCACTTCGACTTAAGCTTTGTACAGGGTGATAAGCATGGATCGATCTGCATTCTTCTACATGTTGCCCTCCAGTTGAACCAGCACCATTTGCTGAAAATGCTATCTTTTTTCCATTGGATGGTTTTGGCTCCTTTGTCAAAAATCAAGTGACCATAGGTGTGTGGGTTCATTTCTGGGTCTTCAATTCTATTCCATTGGTCTATCTGTCTGTCTCTGTACCAATACCATGCAGTTTTTATCACTATTGCTCTGTAATACTGCTTGAGTTCAGGGATAGTGATTCCCCCTGAAGTCCTTTTATTGTTGAGGATAGCTTTAGCTATCCTGGGTTTTTTGTTATTCCAGATGAATTTGCAAATTGTTCTGTCTAACTCTTTGAAGAATTGGATTGGTATTTTGATGGGGATTGCATTGAATCTGTAGATTGCTTTTGGTAAAATGGCCATTTTTACTATATTAATCCTGCCAATCCATGAGCATGGGAGATCTTTCCATCTTCTGAGGTCTTCTTCAATTTCTTTCTTCAGTGTCTTGAAGTTCTTATTGTACAGATCTTTTACTTGCTTGGTTAAAGTCACACCGAGGTACTTTATATTATTTGGGTCTATTATGAAGGGTGTCGTTTCCCTAATTTCTTTCTCGGCTTGTTTCTCTTTTGTATAGAGGAAGGCAACTGATTTATTTGAGTTAATTTTATACCCAGCCACTTTGCTGAAGTTGTTTATCAGCTTTAGTAGTTCTCTGGTGGAACTTTTGGGATCACTTAAATATACTATCATATCATCTGCAAATAGTGATATTTTGACCTCTTCTTTTCCGATCTGTATCCCTTTGATCTCCTTTTGTTGTCTGATTGCTCTGGCTAGAACTTCAAGAACTATATTGAATAAGTAGGGAGAGAGTGGGCAGCCTTGTCTAGTCCCTGATTTTAGTGGGATTGCTTCAAGTTTCTCTCCATTTAGTTTAATGTTAGCAACTGGTTTGCTGTATATGGCTTTTACTATGTTTAGGTATGGGCCTTGAATTCCTATTCTTTCCAGGACTTTTATCATGAAGGGGTGTTGAATTTTGTCAAATGCTTTCTCAGCATCTAATGAAATGATCATGTGGTTCTGTTCTTTCAGTTTGTTTATATAATGGATCACGTTGATGGTTTTCCGTATATTAAACCATCCCTGCATGCCTGGGATGAAGCCTACTTGATCATGGTGGATGATTGTTTTGATGTGCTCTTGAATTCGGTTTGCCAGAATTTTATTGAGTATTTTTGCGTCGATATTCATAAGGGAAATTGGTCTGAAGTTCTCTTTCTTTGTTGTGTCTTTGTGTGGTTTAGGTATAAGAGTAATTGTAGATTCGTAGAAGGAATTCGGTAGGGCTCCATCTGTTTCAATTTTGTGGAATAGTTTGGATAATATTGGTATGAGGTCTTCTATGAAGGTTTGATAGAATTCTGCACTAAACCCATCTGGACCTGGGCTCTTTTTGGTTGGGAGACCTTTAATGACTGCTTCTATTTCCTTAGGAGTTATGGGGTTGTTTAACTGGTTTATCTGTTCCTGATTTAACTTTGATACCTGGTATCTGTCTAGGAAATTGTCCATTTCCTGAAGATTTTCAAATTTTGTTGAATATAGGTTTTTATAGTAAGATCTGATGATTTTTTGAATTTCCTCTGAATCTGTAGTTATGTCTCCCTTTTCATTTCTGATTTTGTTAATTTGGACGCACTCTCTGTGTCCTCTCGTTAGTCTGGCTAAGGGTTTATCTATCTTGTTGATTTTCTCAAAGAACCAACTTTTGGTCCTGTTGATTCTTTCTATGGTCCTTTTTGTTTCTACTTGGTTGATTTCAGCTCTGAGTTTGATTATTTCCTGCCTTCTACTCCTCCTGGGTGTATTTGCTTCTTTTTGTTCTAGAGCTTTTAGGTGTGCTGTCAAGCTGCTGACATATGCTCTTTCCTGTTTCTTTCTGCAGGCACTCAGCGCTATGAGTTTTCCTCTTAGCACAGCTTTCATTGTGTCCCATAAGTTTGAGTATGTTGTATCTTCATTTTCATTAAATTCTAAAAAGTTTTTAATTTCTTTCTTTATTTCTTCCTTGACCAGGTTATCATTGAGTAGAGCATTGTTCAATTTCCACGTATATGTGGGCATTCTTCCCTTATTGTTATTGAAGACCAGTTTTAGGCCGTGGTGGTCCGATAGCACGCATGGGATTATTTCTATCTTTCTGTACCTGTTGAGGCCCGTTTTTTGACCAATTATATGGTCAATTTTGGAGAAAGTACCATGAGGAGCTGAGAAGAAGGTATATCCTTTTGCTTTAGGATAGAATGTTCTATAAATATCCGTTAAGTCCATTTGGCTCATGACTTCTCTTAGTCTGTCGACATCACTGTTTAATTTCTGTTTCCATGATCTGTCCATTGATGAGAGTGGGGTGTTGAAATCTCCCACTATTATTGTGTGAGGTGCAATGTGTGTTTTGAGCTTTAGTAAGGTTTCTTTTACGTATGTAGGTGCCCTTGTATTTGGGGCATAGATATTTAGGATTGAGAGTTCATCTTGGTGGATTTTTCCTTTGATGAATATGAAGTGTCCTTCCTTATCTTTTTTGATGACTTTTAGTTGGAAATTGATTTTATTTGATATTAGAATGGCTACTCCAGCTTGCTTCTTCTGACCATTTGCTTGGAAAGTTGTTTTCCAGCCTTTCACTCTGAGGTAGTGTCTGTCTTTGTCTCTGAGGTGTGTTTCCTGTAGGCAGCAGAATGCAGGGTCCTCGTTGCGTATCCAGTTTGTTAATCTATGTCTTTTTATTGGGGAGTTGAGGCCATTGATATTGAGAGATATTAAGGAATAGTGATTATTGTTTCCCTTTATATTCATATTTGGATGTGAGGTTATGTTTGTGTGCTTTCATTCTCTTTGTTTTGTTGCCAAGACGATTAGTTTCTTGCTTCTTCTAGGGTATAGCTTGCCTCCTTATGTTGGGCTTTACCATTTATTATCCTTTGTAGTGCTGGATTTGTAGAAAGATATTGTGTAAATTTGGTTTTGTCATGGAATATCTTGGTTTCTCCATCAATGTTAATTGCGAGTTTTGCTGGATACAGTAACCTGGGCTGGCATTTGTGTTCTCTTAGGGTCTGTATGACATCAGTCCAGGATCTTCTGGCCTTCATAGTTTCTGGCGAGAAGTCTGGTGTGATTCTGATAGGTCTCCCTTTATATGTTACTTGACCTTTTTCCCTTACTGCTTTTAATATTCTTTCTTTATTTTGTGCGTTTGGTGTTTTGACAATTATGTGACGGGAGGTGTTTCTTTTCTGGTCCAATCTATTTGGAGTTCTGTAGGCTTCTTGTATGCCTATGGGTATCTCTTTTTTTAGGTTAGGGAAGTTTTCTTCTATGATTTTGTTGAAGATATTTACTGGTCCTTTGAGCTGGGAGTCTTCACTCTCTTCTATACCTATTATCCTTAGGTTTGATCTTCTCATTGAGTCCTGGATTTCCTGTATGTTTTGGACCAGTAGCTTTTTCCGCTTTACATTATCTTTGACAGTTGAGTCAATGATTTCTATGGAATCTTCTGCTCCTGAGATTCTCTCTTCCATCTCTTGTATTCTGTTGGTGAAGCTTGTATCTACAGCTCCTTGTCTCTTCTTTTGGTTTTCTATATCCAGGGTTGTTTCCATGTGTTCTTTCTTGATTGCTTCTATTTCCATTTTTAATTCCTTCATCTGTTTGATTGTGTTTTCCTGGAATTCTTTCAGGGATTTTTGCCATTCCTCTCTGTAGGCCTCTACTTGTTTATTAATGATTTCCTGTGTTTCCCTAAGTGTGTTCATGTCTTTCTTGAAGTCCTCCAGCATCATGATCAAATATGATTTTGAAACTAGATCTTGCTTTTCTGGTGTGTTTGGATATTCCATGTTTGTTTTGGTGGGAGAATTGGGCTCCGATGATGGCATGCAGTCTTGGTTTCTGTTGCTTGGGTTCCTGCGCTTGCCTCTCGCCATCAGATTATCTCTAGTGTTACTTTGTTCTGCTATTTCTGACAGTGGCTAGACTGTCCTATAAGCCTGTGTGTCAGGAGTGCTGTATACCTGTTTTCCTCTCTTTCAGTCAGTTATGGGGACAGAGTGTTCTGCTTTCGGGCGTGTAGTTTTTCCTCTCTACAGGTCTTCAGCTGTTCCTGTGGGCCTGTGTCTTGAGTTCACCAGGCAGCTTTCTTGCAGCAGAAAATTTGGTCTTACCTGTGGTCCCGAGGCTCAGGTTTGCTCGTGGGGTGCTGTCCAGGGGCTCTCTGCAGCGGCAGCAACCAGGAAGACCTGTGCCGCCCCTTCCGGGAGCTTCAGTGCACCAGGGTTCCAGATGGTCTTTGGCTTTTTCCTCTGGCGTCCGAGATGTGTGTGCAGGGAGCAGTCTCTTCTGGTTTCCCAGGCCTGTCTGCCTCTCTGAAGGTTTAGCTCTCCCTCCCACGGGATTTGGGTGCAGAGAACTGTTTATCCGGTCTGTTTCCTTCAGGGTCCGGCGGTGTCTGTGGCAGGGGTCCTGCCGCTCCTGGGCCCTCCCCCACGGGAGCCCAGAGGCCTTATACAGTTTCCTCTTGGGCCAGGGATGTGGGCAGGGGTGAGCAGTGTTGGTGGTCTCTTCCGCTCTGCAGCCTCAGGAGTGCCCACCTGACCAGGCGGTTGGGTCTCTCTCTCACCGGGTCTGGGAGCAGAGAGCTGCTGCGGGCCGGGATCCGCGGGTGTGGGACTTCCGGTAAACACAGAACGTGCCCGGTTCTAGAGAAATTCTGCTTCCGTGTGTCCCAAGCTCACCAGGCAGCTTTCTTGCAGCAGAAAATTTGGTCTTACCTGTGGTCCCGAGGCTCAAGTTCGCTCGTGGGGTGCTGCCCAGGGGCTCTCTGCAGCGGCAGCAACCAGGAAGACCTGTGCCGCCCCTTCCGGGAGCTTCAGTGCACCAGGGTTCCAGATGGTCTTTGGCTTTTTCCTCTGGCATCCGAGATGTGTGTGCAGGGAGCAGTCTCTTCTGGTTTCCCAGGCCTGTCTGCCTCTCTGAAGGTTTAGCTCTCCCTCCCACGGGATTTGGGTGCAGAGAACTGTTTATCCGGTCTGTTTCCTTCAGGGTCCGGCGGTGTCTGTGGCAGGGGTCCTGCCGCTCCTGGGCCCTCCCCCACGGGAGCCCAGAGGCCTTATACAGTTTCCTCTTGGGCCAGGGATGTGGGCAGGGGTGAGCAGTGTTGGTGGTCTCTTCCGCTCTGCAGCCTCAGGAGTGCCCACCTGACCAGGCGGTTGGGTCTCTCTCTCACCGGGTCTGGGAGCAGAGAGCTGCTGCGGGCCGGGATCCGCGGGTGAGGTCCCATTTTTATTATCATTACTACAACTGTTGCTGCTGCTGCTGCTATTACTACTACTACTTCTTCTTCTTCTTCTTCTTCTTCTTCTTCTTCTTCTTCTTCTTCTTCTTCTACTACTACTACTACTACTACTACTACTACTACTACTACTACTACTACTGTAATTTGGATTCAGGACACTTTCTGGAGTCCTAAGTATTAAATTTGCCCGTGGTAGAGCTCGCACTCTGGTAAGGGTTAAGGAGCTTTGGGTGTTCTCCTCTGGCTGTGTCTCAGACGCAGCTAATGGTGTATCTATCGTGTGTGCTGCAGTACTCAGACCAGTACCTAGTTTATGGCTCAAGACATGACACAGAGGATTAAAGAATCTATTTAGAGCCAAAATGTTTAATGAGCTGATAATAGATAATACTTCCCAGTGATGCATAACATATGCTGGGCCCCTCTGAAGATTTAGCTTTGAAGAATTCCAATTTTGTTTCAGTAGTTTTAAAAGACTGAATTGAATAAAGATATTCTGTCCCAAGGAACTATATAATTTGAATTCTGGATAGGTTTCTTTAGCAATAAGAACCTGAAATGCCTAAGAGTCAGAGTTAGAATTATGATTATAAAATATTGGTCTAGCAATTCCTTTATCAAGGAAATTGCAAATCTTCAACACTTACCAATGGAAGCTGTTACCCATCTAGGATACAGACTAAAGCATCACAAATGAGTCATATAGGGCCACAGGCTAAGGAGTTGGGTAGAACTCGGATACCATCTGCCAGCTTCATTTATGTTTATCGACCTGTCAATCTCATACTCTGTGCTGCTAGCTCAGATCTCCTGGTAAACAGCTTGAGTGCTGACATGTCATTAGGGGTGAGTATCATGGTTCCATGGAAGTAAGAGTTATGAAAGAAGTGACATGCTAGAAGGAATTAAAGAAATACGTGAAATAATCATAGCTGCTGAATGGTACCCTTGGCTACTTAGTGATGGGAGGCCTCCAAGAGGCCTTGTGCATATATGTGGCTCAGTGGCTTCTGCAGGATGTGAAAAAGGATGAGTGTCTTTAATGTTGTCTTGGTAACAGAAGTTTATCTCTTCATGCCTCCTGGTAGTCATTGGCTTTTTCAACCAACTCCCAGGAAGCCAGAGCCACCTTAGCTCCAGTTTGTCCAGAGCCCAACCCTGAAGCCTGCCCTTCTCCATCAGGATGGAGTCTCCTTGGTGGATGGTTGGAGGAGTGGTCACATTGAGATTTCATAATCATCGCCTCTTACGGGCCCTTTAGGGCTCAGAATCCAGTCTAAGGGGGGGGGGGAGAGAGAGAGAGAGAGAGAGAGAGAGAGACAGAGACAGAGACAGAGACAGAGACAGAGACAGACAGAGACAGAGACAGACAGAGACAGAGAGACAGAGACAGAGACAGAGACAGACAGAGACAGACAGAAAGAAATTAGGTGGATGTGGGATGCTAAGTCTCATATGAGAAAGCTCCCAGGGAGCACACTCCTTTACAATGCATATGCATATAACACATGCATCTGAATATATGACTTTTCCACAGTGTGGAGAGGACATGTATTTAAAGTTACAGTGGCCTATTTTTTACACATACAATAATTTGAGCCACCTGACAAGGCTTTTAAAAAATAATCTTGGATGAATCTTTTCCTTGACCAAGTTATATAGAATAAATAAGAAAGAACAGAGTCAATGAGAATGCAGACACTTGGATAAAATGCCCATGTTCGAATCCCACCTACATCGCCTACCTATGTGAGCTGTATCCTCAGGTTCCCTGTTTTGAAAAAAAAAAAAGGACAAATTACAGATATTACTGTACACAGTCCTTTTGAGCATTAAATTAGTTAACACTCGTAAAACTCTCAGAACACTGCTTCTCATATGGTTAGCTCTCTAAGGGTCTGGTGTTATTGTTCTGTTTCATAGATAGTACTTTCTCTAAAGAAAATCAAAGAAGTCCATTGAGAGGGACTGTCACAGCAGAATGAGCCTGCCATATAGAGCTGCCTGTACAGTGCCAGAGACCTGAGTGGTCACCTGTGTGTTAGGTGGCCTTCAGCAGGCCACCTTGGATGGCTTAAAATGAAGATCTTGACCCTGGAAATCTGAGGGTCATACCTACTTTTAATTTTTTCTGGGTTTTCTGTTTGTAACATGTATGTTCTTCTTACTGCTGAGGACAATCTCACAGTTCCTAACGCCTTAATATTTGGTCAAGATGTCAATTTTTTTTTATTGCTCTGAGAACTTGGAATAAGGTGGAAGAGGAAAAAATTTCTGTCGGTGTGAATAAAAATATTTCACAGTAAAATATTATACAGGAAATAACATTTTAACTTGAATACATCTGTATCATTGTTTTTTTCTCACTTGATACATAGAATATCATGTAGTTATATATAATGCAGTAAGATAGAGAGATGCAGTATTGCACAGTTAGGAACAGGAGCTCTATTAAGAGGCAACTACTTGTACAGAATTCATTTAGGTTAGAATTAAGAGGGCCAGGTGTGGTAGTGTATGATTTTAATCCCGGCATTCAGGAGACAGAGAGGCAGGTGGAGTTCTGTGAGTTCAAGGCCATCTTAGTCTACAGAAATAAGAAATAAGAATTATATTTGAGAATGGAGAACCATGGGCACTGGGGTTGTAGAATTATACTCTCTAAATAAAAAAGAAAACAAAACAGAAAAACAAAACAAAACAAAAAACAGGGACTGAATTAACTCCCTATTCCCCACAAAGTAATATTTTGATCTGTATTAGATTCTTTTCTCATGGCTCTGACAAGAGCAGCTTGTGGAAGGAAGGGTTCATTTTATCTTACAGCTGAAAGGCAGTCTGCCGTCAGGGAGCAGCCATAGAGGCACGAGCATGAGACAGCCAGTCACATTGCATCTCCAGTCAGGAGGCAGAAAAGAGATAAATGCTAGCGCTCAGTCATCTTCATTTTAGTCAATTTGAGATTCCCCACCCATGGATGACACTTCTACATTCTGGGTGTGTCTTCTCTTCTCTGTTAAACCCTTCGGCAAACTTTCCATAGTCACAGAAGTTATTGGTCTTGTTGGCTAGGTAATTCTAAACCCTGTTAAGTTGACATGGAGATGAACCATCACATGATCAAACTATGGAGGTCGCCATTTTTTTTCCTTTTGTCAGGCTTGGTCAGTCGAAGAAGGGTTGTGTGGCATTTCCTTTATGCATTTAAGTCATTTGAAGCAAAAGCAAGTAGAAAACGAAGGCAGTTTTAAATTAATCTTGTGCTCAAGATAAACCACGTTGGCTTAATCTTGCTAATGTGGTAAGTCTTGACTTTAGAATTATTCTTCTCATAGATTATAATGGGCCATTAGTGGACCTGCATTCTGTGGTAGAGAATAAATTCTACTGACTAGACATGCTAGAAACTGTTCCAACTGATGTATTATTCAACGTACTTGTTCTATTATTTCTAAAAGTGTTGAATCAAGGAGTCACATTATGTACCCTAAAATCCAGGTACACATCATATTAGAAATGAACTATAAAAGCACACCATGTAATAAACTTTGCCCCCAGAACCTTACTCATGCTGGCTGGAACTTTCACTTCTGGCTTGGTGTTTCTCTTGTCTGACTATGTTAGTGAGGTTGACTTAAGCCTTTATTTCAGCAAAATATGCTTTGAATAAAAACATAGTTTTTCTTTTCTGATTTTATCAGAGAGCCTTAGAAATTATGCCCATCCCACAGAGATGTAAGATTCTGTGAAATTGTTACAATGTTTGAAAATGAATGAAAGTTAGAAAGAAAATATCAAATGAACTAAAGTGGGCCATCTAGTAATTATTATTCACTTGCATTAATATAATTCTGAAGTCCTGTTTGATTGAAATGTTGCTTAAAGTAACTAAGTGTATCTCCACAATGCACCACTCACTTAGTTTTTCAAACAAGATATCACTTTTAATACTACAAATTATGGTCACACCTACATGGTACCATAGTGCCATATTATCTTTTTCTGTCCTACAATCATTCTCATTTTCTTGAACACTTCCAAACTCCTCTACATCAAGTATAATATGACAAGTATTTGCTGGTTTTGTGATTGCAACAAGTTCCCATCCTTCCATGCCTCTTATATTGGTAAACACAAGACAAGTTGTTTCTTAGGAAATTGAAAAGCATACATCATTAGGTAAAGTTATAATTTTCTAAGTGTTTCTTTTTTAGATGGAATCAACTCTCTATGAAGGCCAATCTGATGCTATAAAACCACATGATTAGCTGCAGAATAGACTAAGACTCTCACTTTTGGAGGTGGATTTCTTTAATCTAATTTGGCTTATTTGCATTGTAAACCAGCACATTCCTCTGCTTCTCAGCCCTGTTGTCCTTGTTACTTGGTTTGTCAAATCTTCTAGACCTCCTCTTTCCTTTTAGTTGCTGATAATTGTGATTCTTCCCATCTCCCCTTGTGTGTAAAGGCACTGAAGGATGTTTGGAACATCACTAAATGAGAAACATTCTTAAGAGAAATTGGGTTTCTGGAAATTCCTCTTTGCCTAGATTATAGCAGCTGTCTCATGGCTGTTTAAAGAGAAGTATGTGAAGACCTTATTGGAATCTTGGAAATGCGGAGGAAGAGCAAGGCAGCTGAGCTCTTTGTTTCAGTGCATGGGCTACAAATCGGTTGGCCACAGCCTCTACTACCCCAGAGTCCAACTAAGAGAAATATTTTAAGCAGTCTGGCCTTGGCTGTCTTCAGGTTAAAACACCCTCTCATCTACATTCCTGGGGATTATTTTCTCCCTCAAGCATCAAGCACCAGTTGAAGTTCACCATTTAAATTCTCAGCTAAGGAAAGTTGTTGAAGAACTGTATGTGTCTTTATCTCCCCTTCAGAAGGTTTTCTTCTCCCATCAGAGGGGGAAGCTTTGAGGGTCTCCTGCAGAAGATGCCATTTTGTCAAGACCTGCAGTTACATAAGAAGAAAATGTCCCATTCAGTACCTTGTATTTCCATTCAAGGAAATGGGCAGTTTGATCAGGAGTCTGGTTTATGACACCAGTGGATCTTGAAAAGATGCCAGTTTGGTTAAAATGGCAGAAACCAACAGGTTGGGGTAGCTGTTGGGAACCAGAGTGTTTTGCTTCAGGGAACATCCAGGCTGTGGTATCAGTTTTGGTTTTTGGTCATTTGAAACGTGAGAATAACTAAAGACAAAATTGCAGTGTTGTTTCTTGTAAGACCCTTATTGGAGTAAATGGAATCTGCAAGGAGTAAGAAACCTAAGAGTAAGAGAGTTTTAAAAAGCCTATTTCAAATGCTGGATATGATGGAGCTGGGATCCACATCTTTCGTAAACTTAGGCAGGCATACCTCAAATTCCAGGGCAGATTATAGTGTGTGTGTGTGTGTGTGTGTGTGTGTGTGTGTGTGAGAGAGAGAGAGAGAGAGAGAGAGAGAGAGAGAGAGAGAGAGAGAGAGGAAGAGAGAGACAGAGAGAGACAGAGAGACAGAGAGACAGAGACAGAGACAGACGGACAGACAGACAGAGACAGAGAGAGACAGAGAGAGAGCACGTACATGTGTGTGTGTGTGTGTGTGTGTGTGTGTGTGTGTGTGTGTGTACACTCTAAGAGAAAGAAAAGGAAGGAAGGAAGGAAGGAAGGAAGGAAGGAAGGAACAAAAAAACATATATTCTGAATTTGAACTTTGCTTAGGAAAGCTCACACACAATCAGTTTGAAGGAAAAATATCAATTCTTTTAATGTAGTCTATCTTCCTGTCTTAGTTATCTAGATTTTTTCTTTTATGGCATGACAATATATCTCAATGAAAAAATTAAAGTAATACAGATGGAAATGGTTCTCAAAGACAATCAAAAACAAATAGACTCCTACATGGATCTGACAAGATCCCAGCTCAATGGAACTAAGAAAATTTGCAGCCTTTCTTCATCAAGAGGGGTTGCTTTTGTTTTGTGGTTGTTCTTGTTGTTGTTTGGTTTTGTTTGTTTGTTTTGCTTCTATATCAGTATTTCTCACTTGTCCAGTTTTTTTCAATATTCTCAGTTTTTCCCCCAGACACATTTATTAGTGTTGAAATTTAGTTGTCAGATGTGAGAAATGGGAGAATGGTCTTTGTCTAGGGAGTGTGATTTTAAAAGAAGTTGATTTGCCCTCCTGTCAAATCTCTAGTTTCCCTGTGCTCAAGTATCAGTGTGATTTCAGTGGTAAAGATACCAGCAGCTTGACTTTGCTTTGTGAGCTGTGAGGATGTCCCTGAGCCAGTCTGCCACGATGGGAGCGCAAACAGCAGATGGTTGGTTCTGCCTCCTCGTAACTTGTCTAGCTGCTGTTCATGGCTTTCTGAGGGTTGTCGTTGTAATTTGGTAGAAGGATGGTTCTTTCTAATGTCCTGGCCATTTTGGTTAGAGAAAATAGCAAGGGGCAATCCCCCAGTGTGATCATTTCTTGGCGTTGTGTTCCCTAAAGTCTCTTTTGCAGATGGAGTCGGTTAGGGTTTGTTGAATGCAGGTTTCATTTCCAGCTCTGGCGACAGGAGGGAAGTCAAGGATTGTTGGGTCTGAAAGGAAGAATCAAATGTTGATCACGAACATTAAACCATGACCAAAGAGCAGACGAAAGGGTCTCTTCTTTTTCTGTTTTCTCAAACCTGTGTTGTAATGACAGTACGGTTTTGTGTGTCTGTGTGGTTTCGTTTCTGTTCTGTTTTTGATTTCTCAGGAAGAGGTTTAAACATGAAGGCAACCCTTTTAGGCGTTAGCATGGCTACAGATGAAGCACAGCGGCCTCTTTTCTTTTTTCTCTGCTTCCATTTAGGCCTATCACATAATTTAAGAGAAAAAAAATTTTTCATCACAGGAGCTCTTGACTAAAGTATGGGGGAAAAAAAAACCAACAAAAACACCTGATCAATTTTGTTTTTGCAGCACGATATTATCAAAGATTTAAGAAACAAATTTGCCAGCCTCGGCGAGAACTCTCTGGTAACAGCATAAATGTCTGTGTCGGTTGCTTTTGATTTGAAGGTTTCCTTTCCTTTCTTTTTCTTTCTTTCTTTTTTTCATTTGTTTGAGCCCATTTCTCCCTCCCCGCCCCCTCCTTTCGGTTCTTTATTTCTCATATTCTGTAATGAGCAAGCCTTCATTTTTTAAACCTCTTCCATCTCTCAATGTCTATTTTCCGTACTCTGGATGGAAAGTTGACGGCAGCACAGTTGTCATCCTGGCTACTGCTGCAGCACCTACTGCCCTAGGTCACATATGTTTTGGCCGTTGTGTTAACGGACATGATGCTGATTGAGCGTTTCATGTCCCATTGACTAAGCTTCTCTACCACGCCATTTTGATGGACGCGCTGTCACAGGGCTCTATGCAACTTGCATTCTGCAACTTATACTGCTTAGTTCCGTCTCAATTCTCCAGCGAACTGGATTGCTCAAGTGAATGACCATACCAGCCTTGAACTCGCTGTGCCTTTATATTTTCCTTACGATTTCCTTCTTTATGTTCACAGCGGTAGCTTAAGTGGAAAAGAACAAACACCAGCCATTGCTCTAGCGACACCATACAGTCTCTTTTGTTACCTCCTCAGAACACAAAATATAAAGGCACATTGCTTCTCTTATCCTTTGGGGGGCAGTCGGGGCGATCCGTATCATAAATCCACAACTCAGTTGAAGCCTACCTTTTTTATCCATATCAGCTTTCAATTTTGCTTAAACTCCAAGACGTCTGAGTTAACGTTCTTTTTGTTTTCGTTTTTTCTGTAATTCACTGGTAACTTGCAACTCGAGCCATTTGCTGAGCAGTATCAAGTTATGGCCATGACCTAGGAGATTGCCAAAAATAAATGACCAACTCTATGCACAGATGTATCAATCGGAACGTGCAAGTTTCAAAGATGAAGTGTGAAACAGGCTTTGGACTGATCAACCAATTAAAATTGAGAAAAAAAATGCATCCTGATAATTCAATACTAAAAGTATATCTGGAAAAAAAATATCAAGGGAAAAACAAACAAAACCAAACCATGAGTTGAATATGTGCCTATCTGTTTTGATAACATTGTTGGTATTGAAATGGTCCATAATGTTGTCATAGAGCCCATACATGAAGAGATAACTAGAAATGTGGTCTATAGAGAGCTGATCTGATGTCTGATGGCCACTACATAAGTGATTGGGATTTGTGTTCAGGAAAAGGAAATGGAAAAGCAGAAGCTTCTGTACCAGCAAGCCAGACTGCATGACCGCGGGGCTGCCGAGATGGTTCTCCAGACCTTCAGTGCCAGCAAAGGTAAGGTTTGTGGCTGTCGCCCAGAGGGCACCATTCAGCACCGGGAAAGGTGAGGTTTATCCAAGTCCCACCAAGAATGCTGCTTAGAGCCAGCGAGAGTGAGGGTCATCCCTGCCCTTCCTGCCACCCACCCACATGCTCCATTCACGAGATACAGATACAGATACAGATACAGATACAGATACAGATACAGATACAGATACAGAGTTTGTGTTCTGATAAATCTTTATTTACATGCACCAGACAGAGGCCATGCCTAGTCCTCAGACGATAATTTGCTGAATTTTGATAGAAATGCTTAGAATTTAAAAATATATCATTTAAAATAAACAAGAGATCTCCTACCTCATTAACCAGCCATTTAAAGACTTATTTTTCTCATGTTAGTGACATCTTTGTGAAAACACTTTTAATTCCTAAATATAACTTAAAAGTTGTGAAAATTAAATCACGTAATACAATTAGTCAGACACAACACGCAATTGAGTTAACTTCTGTATAGTCAGAATGTACACTCAGAACAGAAGGGTAGAGCTTCTGTGGGCTTTCACTATCAGATATATTTTTATGCACTTACCTACCACCAAAAAAGAAAAAAAACTTCAAAATTAGAATTTAAAAGAAAAACTGTTATTTTCATAGTCTCTTTCATAGCTTGTGTCCATGGGTGGACTTGGAATGTCTAACATTAAGTGAGGGCACATCATCTCAGAAAAACAACAACAACAAAAAAAAAAAAAACACCTCACATCCTTTCTTATATACAGCTTCTAGTCAATTTTCTAGACTATGTATTTTATTTTGTATATTACCTACAAGCCTATATACATGTGAGCACAGGGTATATAGGTTAAATAATGAGGAAGGACTGAATGTAGTTTGGATGTGAAAACGACACTTTCAATGTTACTTGGACTCAAATGGGAAAGGTAATAAAAACAGGGGGAAAGTACTGCTTTTATAGAAAGTAATATATACACTATTAAACCCTCTTGCCCCAAGAAGAGGTAAAACATATAGAAAGAAAATACAACCAACGATGGACAACTATGTTCTGTCATTTTTCTACTAGCTTAAAACTGAAAACCCGCCACATAAAAAAAGTTTATGCCTATATTGAATGTGACGCACGACATGATGAAAGTTAAAATGCACTCTTGAAAGTGGGCAGTCCATTTTCCATCAGGGGAACTTTAAGTAGCTCACACTGGTTTAAGTGGTATCTTAAAACAGGAAACCAGGAAAGGGAATAACACTTGAAATGTATATAAGAAATACTCAAATTAATAAAAAAAAAAAAAACAGAGTAAGCTTTGAAAGCATTAGTATTTTCATGTCTCGGTATTCCAAAATCAAGTTTTCTTACTATTCTTCCTTTTTATATTTTCTCGAATACATTACACAGAAAGTAGTAAACATGTTGACAGTGTGAGCTTGCTATGGTGTGATTGCATTTATGCTTTCTGGTACACACATCAGTGAGCCCCTTTCCATAGCAGAGATTATGTGGGGTAAGAAGGATTTAAAGCATGGGTTTTGAGGGATTTTTGTTGTTGTTGTTTGAGGTAACATAAGTTAGCACTCAAGGAGGAATGATAGGAGTTCTACTGTTTCTGTATTTTTAAGGTGAAACTGGACCAATGGTGGCTGCCACTTTGAAGCTGGGTATTGCTATTTTAAATGGTGGGAACTCCACGGTGCAGCAGGTAACTAACATCGTTGAGGAAGCCACGTGACACAACTTCCTGTTTGCCTTATAAAATTCATTACCACATATTTCTTGTATGAAGTGCTAAGTTTCATAATGATACTTTTTTCCCAATTCTTCATGTTATATGACAGTGTTTGCCTTCCTATCTGTCCCTCCTGTCCCCTCCCTCACCCCTTTGCTCTAATGGTCTCCTTTTCCTCCACACAGACCTCTTTACTTTTATGTAGCTGAGCAGTGTCTTCCCCTAATCCCTTGAGTATGCCTCTGTTATCATGTATGTATAGATGTTCCCACCTAGAAGTGGGATTTTTGTTTGATAAATTGATCACATATTGGAATGACGTTATTTACTACCCATTATTACCCTTGTCCTGTGGGATGGGATGGCTCCACAACCCAGTGTGTGGTTAGAGGCTGAGATATTTGCCCTCTGGTCCCAGTCCCTCTTAGGCAGAGCAATGGTTCTTTGGTGCTCCCTAGCTTTGTGTGAGAACATCATACTGCACAAAGCCGTCCTAAGAAAAGAATAAAAATCTCAAATTCAGGGTATGCGTTCTATGGAATGTATATCTGTATTGCGCATCATAAAGTTGAAGGACTCCAGCCTATACTGAAACTCTGCAGACATAGTTTTGTGATGCTTGTAACAACAATCTGACGATGAGACAGACCTAGGCATTGCTTTAGCATGTTTTGAATTCATGATGAGCCAAAATATTGATTCTGGACTTTGATAATGAAGAAGAATCTCCGAACAGGCCAGTGGTTCATGGTCTACTCCAGATTCTAAGGCGGAGATGGTAAAAACTGAGGTTCTTACCACATCAGCACGAGGCTACTCCAGGTCTCCATCGCTGATGCTGCTCACAGAGCCAGATTTTTCCTGGAAACCTGTGCAATATCCACACGAAAGCTTATGTGGAGGAGACATCTGAATGTCTACGTAAGCAAAGGCGGGAAAGAGTTCCCAGTGTTGTTCTCCCAACATGGTGCTCTGCTCATGGCTGTTCTTACACCTGCCAGTGTGTGCCAGTCTCACCTTAAATTGTTATCATTATTTCAGGGGGAAAATAGTCACACAAAATTTGTGCACATGGACTTCTTTGGTTGAGAATAGAAAGCATAATTTGACTGTTTATTTACATATGCTTTGCTAGTGCATGTTATGTATACATCATGGTGGGTTTCATTAGGACACATGGATATGTATATACAATATCTTTTGATTATATTCAGTATTGTTACCCTCTCTCGTCCCCCTCCCATTCCCTCTGTTCCCCTTCCTCTTCCCAACTAGTTTCCCCCTTTGCATTTCTATCTTTGACTTTTGATGGCCCAGTGAACTTAATTAGGGTTTAATTACTCAAAGGAACACAGGCAACTTGCCAGTAGCCGCACCACTGAAGAAAATGGTTCCGAATCCTCCTCCGGCCATCATTAAGACCCTTACAGAAGGATGGCCTTTGTCAGTCCCTCACCTCCTCCATGATATAATGTTGACCGTCGCAATTTTGTGCAGGGCAGGGCTTGCAGAATACCACATAGCCAGGGGATGGTGCTCTCCAATCTTCTAACCTTTCCGGGATCTCTCCAGGTCTCTGTGCCCTCTTCTGTGATGTTCCCTGATGGTATGATAGAGATGTTTCACTGAAGGCTGTGTCCAAGAGTCACATATTCCCAGGACTTGGACCAGTTATGAGTCTCTGCATGCTTCTTTACCTAAAAAGTTAACAACACATTCGTGCTGAGCAGCTATGTGGCTTCTCTGTTTCTGTAGAAGATGCTGGATTACCTGAAGGAGAAAAAAGATGTAGGCTTCTTCCAGAGCCTGGCAGGCCTCATGCAGTCTTGCAGGTGAGGATGTACGGTTGGTCCTGCCTTGCCCAGTGGCTACAATTCAAAGTATTTGTTTGGCATTGCAGACAGTCATTAGACAAACGAAAATCGTTCATGAACAGAGACTTTAAGAGGTGGACAGGTGGTGCCCTATTACCTGGATTTTAGAGCACTGGTAACGTCTTAAGTACCATGTTACTTAGGGGGTGTCTTTAGAGTCTGTGGGCTTTCAGAGCTTTCAGAATGAAGTACATTCTCCATACTGGAAAATAAGCCCTAACTTTGTTTTAAGACAAGGGAAAATTCTATTGAGTACTATTTGGCAATTTGGGGGTCATTCCCTATGGGGGCAATTCTCATTTGTTTTTCATGGTAATCTTTAACTATCTCACTGCAATAGTCACTTTCTATTTTCTACATTATTTAGAAATATTCAGAGAACATTTGACCGTCAAGCCCGATACAGGCTCAATGCAAGCAGTTCCAATGGCAGAAACACACCGCTCATATTTCTGCACATCATTTAACACTAATGTTCTCTCTGAGCTGAAATCTGTGAACCCCGTACTGACTTTCACATAGACGATTCACTGTGGGCTCTGGGGAGAGAGCCTTGGTCCGCCTCTAGGAAAATGAGTATTGACTGAAGTGGATTAGGAAATGCTCTCAGCATGTTACCGTGGAGTGCCCATTTGAGGGCATTTTGGTGGGTCGGGGTTTGCTATCCCGAATAAAGAAAATGACCTATTTGCCCCCATGCATGTTTTCTTCCTTTTTATTGTAGTGTCCTGGACCTGAATGCCTTTGAGAGGCAAAACAAAGCAGAAGGACTTGGGATGGTGACTGAGGAAGGATCAGGTATTGATCACTTCAGTGGAAAGGATCCCCACCCCCAGATGTACTCATTTGCATGTACAGTTTCAAGCAGGGAGATAGATACCACGCTTAAGAGCTCCTCTGAAAGTCCACGCGGGCCACACCTCTAAAACCTCTATTCTGCATCAATGAGGACACTACTCTCATGCCCTTTCCCCTAGTTGGATAGTCACAACGAGACAAAAGACTAAAGAGTTAAAGACCCTTGTTGGTAAATTATCAACCACATAAAAATGCCTTTGAGAAGAGATGACATTTCACATTCGCTGGTCATTTTAGCAAGCTGCAGGCTCACTTTCTCCCTTTTTAGGACAATCATTTATCCCTCCCATATCTCCCCTCCCACCGGGCCCCAGCTCTCCCTGATTTACCCCTCTCTCATCTTTTCAAGTCCAGATCTTGGTTGATTAAAAAGGAAAGCAAGTTGTCTTCACATTTGAATAATTGTGGTTGCTTTATTCAGACAAGTCCCAGAATCCATGCCATCTTCAAGTATTTCCATCGACAGAAAGATTGCCGCGCAGTGCCCTGAATGCAGGGGCCAGCGGTGGTACCTCATTCATTTTAGGAATATTCATTAAGAACAGTTATCTTCAGTTTGTTTTATTTCAGTTGCTTTTTATTTTTTTGTTTTTTATTTTTTGTCTGACTTTTAAGCCATTTAAGTGTCTGTGGAGAGTCCTGCCTCCTTTCTGCTGTGTCTGCTTGATCTCAGGTAGACTTGTCCCAGTGGCAGAGGATTTGTTTTGGAACATTGCATTCTTTCCTGGATTAATTTTATTTAAAACAAACAAACAAACAAACAAACTGTTGTTCCACCCGTTGTTTGTACATTTTCCTGGCCATCCTGAAATATCGTTGAATGAACTAATCTTTTTATGTCTGTATTTTTGTTTTCAACAATAGGAAAAATAGCCACTCCTTACTCTTCCCCGCCTTTTGTCTCTGGGACACATTGTTTCCCTGTGAGGCCTATGGGGCTTGTATGATATTTAATCTGTGATGGTTTTAGAAGTAGATCAGGCCATAAACTTCAAGCCATCTGGTCCTATAATCCAGCTTTCTCCTGTCAAGAGGATCACCAGAACCATTCTAAACCTTCTGATATTTTCTTGCCCCAGGGCCCCATGGGAGAACAAAGGGATGCTAGAAACCTCATGGTGATTCCCTGCCTGCCTCTAGCATTTCAGAGCCCTGGGTGTTTTTCAACTGTAAAATACCAAAGTTTCGCTCCCCGGGTTAGAATTTGAAGTTGATTTAGTTCCCCCTGCACTTATTTAGAGAATGCCTTAGCCCCTGAACAAAATCTAGTTCAACTTCGTTCTCTGTTTCTGTCCACCTCAGGCACCTGGGACATGGCTCATTGGTTAAAGTGCTTACCTCCCCAGTGTCAGGACATGGGTTGGATACCCAGAACCCACATAAATGCTGAGTGAGCATGGAGGCATACCTGGAATTCTGACCTCAAAAGGGAGAGACGGGGGCTCCCTAGGGCAAACCAGCTAGCAAGACCATCTAGCTGATCACTGGGTTCGACTGTAAGACCCTGCTTCAATCAATAAAGGGGAAGTGCTGTTAAAGATGATTCCCAGTATCAACCTCAGGCCTCCACATGCGTTTGCACCCCTGCACATATGAAGAAATTCACTTCCACACACACCTCTGTATACATGGATACACACACACACACACACACACACACACACACACACACACACACACACACAATACACAAACAGAGCAGGAAGTAGAAAAAGAAAATCAATCATTTCCAACAAAAGGAAAATAGACACCCAGGGAGCTTCCTCCTGGGTCAGTAAGATGTGAATTAGAAGATTAGAAGAGCGGGGGTTTTAGTTTCCAATCAGAGAGGCCATGGCAGTAGTCACTAGGGTGTAAGCTTTATATACATTTCTTATTATGGGGTGGGTTTTGTCTCTGCATTATTTTTCATATCACACACGAATTACCTGGATTAATGGATCACTCCTATATTCTATTTCGTTACAAATAGTAAGCGAAAAGCCTGCTTTCAACTTCTTTCTCTTCTCCATTTCCTTTTCTTTCCTCCACTGTCATGTGTACCTCCTTCCTCCCCTCAGTCATCACTCATGAGCCTGGTAACCATGGTAACTATTAAAACCAGGTGGCTGTTTAGTTGTTTGCTTTTTGTCTGGGGTTACCTGTGTGTACATATTTGTTAGTAACTGTTTTGTTCATATTTTTTTTCCTCTTTAGTGTCTGTTTTTGGCCACTAGATGACTTCATGTCTATCCTGCATTCTGTTACTTTGTTTAACATTTATAAATGCAGCTGTCTTTGTTTCTTTTTGTCTGATTTCCCTGAAGTTGAAGACTATTCACATACAAGACATGAAGGAGCCGCAGGATTGAAATAACATAGTTTTAATTTGTTCTCTTGTGTTTCTTTCATTTACACAATGGTCCTCAAGGGCCCAGTGTTTGCAACTTCGAGAATGAAGTCCTAGGATGTATGCGCCCACCCCTCCGAGGCGTGTCCATCATGAATATACTCTGGCTTTATGACTGCATCAAGTGCATGGCAATCTGCACTCATCAGGGGCAGCGACCCATGACCAGCCAAGTGTACTCTGTCACTGGCCTTCCAACAGAACATCTACAGAGTTGTCTTCTCTTTCTTTAAAAATATCACAGATTTAAAAAGTCCTTTGCCATCAAAGCTGATTTTCATCCTTGAGATTCAATTAAAAAAAACAACTCAGAACAGGGTCACCATTTTGGACTTCAAAGAGACAGTGTTTGTAACCTCTGAAGGTCAGTGCAGGAACGAGGAGGAAAATGGGGTGGGGCCATTTATATACTTACTATTTATTTACTTTTAGTGGAACCTAGTATATGTCAACTAGGCTTTTTGAAGCAGGAGACGTCCTGGAACATTCCACTGATCCCTGATCTTTGAAAGCACTGCCCCATCTCTAGCCCTGCTTCAAGAGTTATTGTAGTCACTCTTGGTTGTGTGTCTGTTATTCCTGTGCTCAACCAATTAGTTTGTTTAATACTCTATAAACGCAGAGAAAACGCAGAGCTCTTTGGAGAAGGAAAAATTGGACATCCTTCTGAAAAATCTCCATCCTCTGTTTGAGGCTCACACCACACAGGCCCAGCACTGGGGGAACAATGGTCAGATGCCCAACACACTGTTTCCATGCAGTGACACCTGTTCCTGGTAGAGATCATATGACCACAGTTACAAAATTCACAAGCTCGCATGAGAGAAGATTCTCTGCCCAGAGTTCCTCCAGTAAGGGAAGCTATGGGCAGGGTGTTATGGGTAAGAAGACAGATGAGTCAGGAAGGTGACTTGATGGTGGTGGATGTCACACAGCTGTGTCACAAGTCTGAGGGGGCAGTGTGGGCATACCACTTTATTTTGGTGAGTCTATGTATTCCATGAGCTAAGCCATTTCCCTTCCTTCCTTCCTTCCTTCCTTCCTTCCCTCCCTCCCTCCCTCCCTCCCTTCCTTCCTTCCTTCCTGCACTTTTTATGGAAGCTTCAAAAATTCTTCCTTCTTTTTTTCTTTTTTCCCTGTCTTCCTTTTTCTTTTACTTTTCTTGTTTAAAGTTTTTACTATTATTGGTGCTCTTCCTAATCTAATCAGGAAAATGGCATTAGGAGCGGTGCGTTAGTTTTGGGTTTATATATCAAGATTTTGGACGAATGCTATGCATTCTTGTTTTCATACTGTGATTGTTTCCATGACTGCTCCTGCCTCCTCTGCTGTTTCTGCTCTCTACTAAATGTCTCCCATTCTGACAAAGACCTCTACCACCCAATTAAAAACAATCAATCAAGCAAACCAAACCAAAAAAACCAACCAACCAAACAACAACAACAACAACAGCAAAAGAAAACAACCAAAATAAAACCCAGAAAGCCCTCAGCAACTGTATTTTGTGGCAGTGTGGTATCCTCAGTATTGCCCTTTCTGCCTGTCTGTGTGTTTTTATATTGATATAGGTTCCTACCAGTGGCATTCTGCCAGCTGGCCATAGTGGTGTACACCTTTAATCCAAGCTCTTGGGAGGCAGAGACTGGTGGATCTCTGTGAGTTTGAGGTAACCCTGCTCTACATCCTGAGTTCCAGGATAGCCAGGACTACATAGTGAGACCCTGTCTTGGAAAAACAAAGAAACAAATGAAGGAGCAGACAATGCCTATATGAATATTTCCATCCCATCCTCAGAATTTTAGCTTGTTCTTTATCAGAAGCCTTTGACCTCATCATCAGGAGCCTGAACATGTAGGTTTTATTCTTCCAAAGACTCCTCTGGAGTACAGTGGAAGAGACTGTTTTGGTTTTGATCACTGTGTGGATGTAATAGCCTAGAAAAAGCTTTGAAGTTGATCTGATTCTATAGAATTTCCTTGATTAAAAATAAATACCCCCTGAACATTAAATTTCAAATTAACTTCTCCAATCTCAGCTCAATTTAAAATTATTTACCCCGAAGTTTTAATATTTGTTAAGACTGCCAAATTCATTTGAGGTTGAAGTAACAAACATTAACTTTTAATTAATTAAGCAGAAAGGATTCTATTAATCTCGGAGGATTGGCTACCTATATTCTTATATGAAGTATTTTTATTGCTTCATCATGTGCTAGCTTTCTCTTTTCAAATTCCACTCACAAGTGAATCCTGGTGTCCTATATACTTTATTCTTCCCCTTGCTTTTACGAAAGACTTTGATGTTGGCTCATGAAACCAAATACCTTCCCTTTTAAACCTCTAAAGCACTTAGTGGAATCTGAATATCTGAATTGTGCTGGTGTCCTGGACATGGAAGGTGATGATTTTTGAGAATTCCATATTATGTAGAAATTTACAAGCAAACAATTTCGGAATGGCCTCTCTGTATGAGTGGACTTGCTGGAATTTCCTCCAGCTGGGGTCATGACTTATCATAACGGGGGTGAAGTGTAAGTCTGTGAAACCAGGGACTCCCTGTAGAGGAGCAACACATGAGAGTTTAGTGTACAGAATAGGAGCAAGAATTGTGAGTAACCTAGTCAGATTGAAGAGATCACCTGATTAGTGTAGACTGTAGAGAGTTAATGATGTCAGTGTCAAAAGCCCAAGTCATGTCTCAAAAAGAATAGGAAAGAGTTGATTCTTGAGCCAACCCTAAGAGACTGGGAACAGTTTTAGTTCATTCCAGTACCATAAATACCACACCCCAGTGTGGTAACAGTTTCATGAAGTTTTTTTAATAGTTACAGAACAAAGAAAGCCATAGATTAGAATATTATAAATACATTGTTGGAAACATCGTGTAGGTGGGTTTCAGAAAAGCGAGGAAACCTCTGCTGTAGGCCTCAGCTGTTATCTGGTGCCATCTTGTTTGGATGCCAGTGGTCTGCTTGTGCAAAGGATTTCCCTAATCATTACAGTGGTGTAAAGTCAACTTAACTAGTGATTTATGGGACTGAAAGAGTGTAAGATGGTTTGGGGCTTTAAACGTTCTAGCTCCCCACAAATCCCAGATGTTCTGATTACATCAGTCATTTAGCCTTGTAGACTGTTGAACATGCAGTCTTCCCCCTTTTGTTGTGAGGGAGGACTTCAGTTTACAGTGGGAAACCTTGGCAAGAGACCCTGCCAAGAAATTTCTGTTTCTTCCTGTCACCATAGCAGAATCTTAAATAAATAGCATTGTGCGCAGTGTTAGATGTCACACCTGGGGTGAAGGCCCTAAGGTCACTTATAGAAGAATATGTCTAAGGGGCTCCCCTGACATTAAAGTACACTGTGTACTCAGGAACACTACTATAATAAACAGACCATGAGTCCTCCAAAGACAGTGGCTAGCATGATGATAGACTGTAAAGGCATCTTCAGAGTGGATGGTCCATCATTAGAGGAGTGTACCTGTTTATCTGGAGAGCATTCTCACTGGGTCGATGCATTTGGACCAACATCTGCAGCATTGCAGATGAAGGTGATCACTGTCTAAAGGGAGGGAGGTCAGCCAGCATGCTGATGAATAAAAACCATGAAGAAAAGTGGGAATTTCAGGGAGAAAAGTGACCAACCACGGAGATGCCAACATTCTGGCTTAAGAGAAGCAATCTACCAAAGTCTGGAAATTTTGCATGTGGCTACTTCAAATCACTTGAATAACCAAAGTCACTCTGCTATCTCTACTTTTTATTGTCTTGGCCTCTAAAATAGAAACATCCTGTATACACAGTCTCCCACTAACTCAGTTTTAAGAGATGTGTTCTGTGGCATTTGTAGATTGTTACAGATGCAGCCCACCCAAACACACTGTTTCAGAAATGTAGGCTGTGTGACCTGGCTTCTAGCTTTGAAGCTTCACATCCGTTCCTTGTCATAGTTCAGCTTCTATTGCTGTGGTTAAGGACCATGACCAAAACAACTTGGGGAGGGAAGGGTTTATATAAGCTTATAACTCTCATGTCATACTCTAAGGGTTTACATGACTTATGTGTCATACTCTATCACTGAGGAAAGTCAGGGCAGGAACTGAAGACAGGAACCTAGAGGTAGACCCTGAAGCAGAGGTCACTGAGGAGTGCCGCTTACTGCATTGCTCCTCAGCTACTTGCTCCCAACCTACTGTCTGCTCATGGCTACTTCCCACGGTGGGCTGTGGCTACCATTATCAGTCATCAGTCAGGAAAACATACCACAGGCTTGCCATAGGCCAGTCTTTCCGGAGTCATCCTTCAAGACTGAGGTTCCCACTTTCAAAATAACTCTAACTGTGTCAAGTTGACTTAAACCAAGCAGCACACTCACAATTTCAAAGCATCTTTATGAGTTTGAGCCATTTTGATTGCCCAAACACAAAATGAGTAGGTTAGTTTGTTTTTCTCCACAGAAAAGTAGGAGATTCAAGGTGAAAGACTACTTGTATTTTTATTTTCTTTTTTTTTTTTCTGGATTCTATCAGAATCAAACATCCTGAAAGGGCAACTTAAAGGAGAAAGGGTTTTTAGTTTTGGTTCACAGGTCAAGAGCACAGCCCATTAGGGTAGGGAATCAAGACAGCAGGGGTGTGAATTACTGGTTACATTAAAGCCCTGGTCAAGAAACAGAGCACAAGGAATGTTATACATAGCTTTCTGTCGCTACTTTATGGACACAGTCTAGAATCCCTCACTCAGGAAGCAGTCCTGCACACAGTCGTGATAAGTCTTCCCATATCACTTAATGTAATCAAGATAACCACTCTAGGCATGTCCAGAGGTCCATCTTCTAGGTGATTCTGGACTCCATCAGAGTGACAGTTAAAGCTAATCATTACATTTTCCCCAAACCACATCATGGAAATGGTTTCCTTGGGTTCTAAAATATGAAGAACATACAGTATGCATGATGGTTGTTAGTCAAAGATTTCAATGGTTCCTGACGCTGACTTTAAAAAGTCTAGCTGGGATGACACACTGGATTCAGAAAGACCATGAAATCTAGAAATATACTGGTCTCTTCCTGCCTCCTCCATCAGACTTTGGGGTTATTCATGTTCAGTGTATTGTTCACCTAGAAAGGCACCTGGCCTAGAGGAGACATTTGGATGCTTAGGGACAGTCTATGGACTTAGATCTTTTACCAGCAAATAGCTGTATGGTGTTTGTTGAGTTCCCTACATTCCAAGTGGTTTCTTGAATTACAAAATAGATTACACCAACTTTATTTATATCATTATGAGTCTCAAATGGAATCCTGTTTCTAGCACAAACTCATGGTTATGAAATATGCACTGCGAATCCATTTTTAAGAAGTTAACTAACTACAGAAGTTATGACAAAGCTTCTTAAAAGGTGTTATTAGAACTAAATCTCATGTAATAAAATGCCCATTTCTAATTACCTAGCAATATTTTCAGTATTAATTCTCCAGCTTTGACATCACACAAAACAAATATCTAAGTTCTCTAAAAAAATCAGTTTGAATTTAATTTTTTCCATTACTGTGGGGGCATTTCTGAGATTTATTTAAATGAGAGATTGTGGGGAAACTCCCTTGACGTAGATACTTATTAGAAATGTTGATATTACAGGCCCCTACAACAATGGGAATTCCAGTCTTTGAGATCTACCCATTTTCAATTATTTTTATGTGCATGTTAAATATAATTCTCATGTGTGCCACTGAAATGTAAAATCTATTAATAAGTATTACCAATGAATTAAACGTTAATATTAGTAGCAATCGAACCAAGCTTTAACTGGGAAAGAGGATAAGAACTTCAAATGGTTTCATGGTCATTCTGAATAAGCCCTTGTTCTATACAAAGACAGACAGACAGACAGACAGACAGACACACACACACATACACACACACACACACACACACACACACACACACACACACACACACATCTCCACCCCAGCACATATGTCTAATTGAACTGAAGCAGATACTCTTTGTTGTATAACCCAGGTATATCAGCTATAGGAATAACGTGTTAACTTTATGAGGTCATATAAATTTGGCATCACTGTTTCATTCTTACTTTAAATGAAGGTCTATGTGGTTTCTTCACGATGAAATTTTAAAATGCTGTGAATATGAGCTCCCTTTCAATGAGCGTGATGATTTTCATGAGCTGTAAATGCAATTAAATATGGGCAAATAGCAATCTCCCGAGCAGGGACGTTGCTCCCATCTTCGTTATTTATAAGCATACTGTAGAGGATGAAGAACTACTGACAGGCTACATGGTGGCCTCCTCTTATAGATGAAAATAACCAAGAGGCAAAGAACAAACTTGTCCCAAGCAGCAACATCTAAAGAGTCCCCTCCGTGTGAGAACATTGGACATCTTAAGCAGAGGGATGTTTCCTCTTATTCCTATCAGCCCCCATGCAACTATTATAAATATCTCAAGACTGTAAAAGCACTTTCAACCCCATCTGACAGCTCCATTTCATTACTTACTTTTAATATTAGTTTGCATCCCACAGGGGGCTTTTTTGCATATAACATAAAACAGATGTGTTGATTGTGCACCATCTGCAGACATAAAGCCGTCTTCTGTCTCTGTTACTAGGCCACATATTGGCAGCATGGGTGATGGCAGCATTTTAGCTGAATAGTAGTGAGTTCATGAAGCAGAGCACCCTGGGATATACCTCACACTGCTGAGAGTGAACTTGACCCGTCCACTCACCTCCCTCTCCCCTCTTCCCCATTCTTCTGCTGTGTATGGTGTGCTTATTGATAAATAAGCTTATAGTCAAGAAATCACCACTATGGCAACAATAATGAAAGTTTGATTATAATGTATTACCTGCTAGGCAAACGAATGGACTACCTCAGTGTTAATTTTTCTGAATACTTGCCCCAAGGCCATTGACATTTTGAACAGTGAAAAAATACATACACACACGTACGTACATACATACATACATACATACATACATACATACATACATACATACACACAATGCTGTTTTCATTTTGTGAAATAAAAAAAGTATTAATGGGCTCGCAGGGAAAGAACCAATATGTCTGAATGAACTCATGATCGTTTGATTTCAATATCATTTTGAAGAGTCTTCTGATTTATATGGCTCATGAAAAATGATACCCAAAATCATCAATGGAGAGTTTAGCTTGTCTATCAGCCTAAACTGGTTCTCCTATCATGGACCTAAGCGTTGAGGAATGGACTTATCAGCCATGTGTGGAGGTTTTGAATTTACTGCATCATTAGACTGGTATGCTTGGCGATTTTAACAATCTTGGGAGTGAGTAGGGAAACAGTGACAATGATTATATATACCTTTTTAATGTTTACATTAGTTACCAAAATGGTTTTGCTTCCTACCCCTACCATTATATGAAGCCTCTCACTTTGAAAGTCACAGACTACGGACTGGTAAGTCCATAAGCTCTCGTGTCTCCATGATCATTCATTTTTCTAGCTGAGCCCATGCACATTGACTGCATAGTGTTCTTTCTCAGTCCAAGCTCCTCCCAGCCCATATAGTCATTATTTTATTTAAGTACATTAGTACATCCATTTACTGGCAAAACAGCTTTTTTTTGGTCATTTTTCTTTCTAAATAATATACATTCCTAAGAAGACATTCATAACTTTGACATTTTTTCCAGTCACACATCTTTTTGCTTTAACAATCAGTTTCCATTTGTGCAGTGCTGTTTCGTGTTTGTTTCTTTCCTTGTGCTTTTGTGTCTAGAAGGAAACTGGGACTATGAATTGCAAAATAGGTAAGGGATCAAGCCCTTTCCTAAGTCTTCATCATTAGTCATGACATATGTATACTTTTTATAATTCAACATGGCTTCTGCCCGAGGGCTGTCCATCTTGTCTTATTTTTCTGTGTTAGCTCTCAGCTGAGCCCCTAAGCCTTTTTATAAGGGGTTTCACAGGGGCAATCTTCCCATTTCTCTGAAAACATTACCCCGCTCAATTTGAGACACCCAAGCTACTGCCTATTTTACTTAGTTGACAAGTTGATGAAAAAATAAAGGGAGTTGACCATTTCAAGCGATTCGCAATATTCATGAAGATCTTTTAATTATTGCTTATTAAAAGAAACCCTCGGCGATGTTTTGTTTGTTAGTGGCTTTGCCATGACCCATGTGATCATGCCTCAGGAGCAAAGTGAGTCTAATATTTATAAAAGATGTAGAATTCATTACTATTCACAATACAAGGTATCAGGGAAGGAAGGTTCAGTCTTCGGGTTATTTACAAAATGTTGCCAACCCATGCTGCTGCTTCTAACAGAGAGAAACCCGGGTTTTAAGATTTACCTGTTCTTTTCTGATAAAGAAAAAGCACATCTATCTGCCAAGCGCATGATCCTAGGAGCTTCGGATAGAAGCTCAGTGGCTGGGACTTGGTTCTGTTCTGGGTGCAGAAAGCTGCTAGTTGGATGTGAAAATGTCGGAGGTGGGGGTGAGCGGGAGTGCCCCTGGGGATGGTCACTGTTCATCCTCTGTCCTTCCTACAGGAGAGAAGGTACTGCAGGATGATGAGTTCACCTGTGACCTCTTCCGATTCCTGCAGCTGCTCTGTGAAGGACACAACTCAGGTGCGTGGTGATGTGTGAGCCTGGAGCTGATGATGGTGGGGAGTGAGGCTCTACATCATTTTTGCAGGCACTGAGCTCTGCACCGCCAGGTGATTAGTGGGACTGATGCTTTCAAAATCTTTGCAGTTTTCGTCCCCCCATTCCTTCCCTCCTTGCTTCCCTCCCTGCCTGCCTTCCTCCTTCCCTGCCTGCCTCTCTCCCTCCCTCCTCTCCTCCCTGCCTCTCTTTCTGCCTCCTTCCATCTCTGCCTGACTGCCTTTCTCTCTCCCTCCCTCCCTCCATCCACTCATCCATCCATCTTATCCAACTCTCTCTCCTTCCTCAGTCCTTCGTTCCCCTCCCTCTCCCCTTCCTCTTCTACTCCTTACTCCCTTTCCAGCTCCCTGTACTTCTTCCTCTCTCCCTCCTAGTTTTTTGAGCAAAGTTTTTTGCAGGCCCCAAGCTGGTAAATTCTGAGATTACATGTGTGCACCATGTTCCTGGCTTCGCTTGATCTTCCTATTGTTGTAATGTTAGTAAAAATAAGGGATGTGATGATGATGATGATGATGATGATGATGATGATGATGGAGGAGGAGGAGGAGGAGGAGGAGGAGGAGGAGGAGGAAGTGGTGGTGGTGGTGGTGGTGGTATATTGGATAGCTTCACAGTAATGTGGATGGCTATCTTTTTTTCCTGACTTTTTTATTGACCTCTGGCAGCCTGCATTTCTAAAAAGACAGGAACCATACCTTACTGTTGCCTTTGTTTTCCAAACATTTTTGTACAGAACTTGAGAACACAAGGTTCCTGAATAAAAACATTCCACTTTATGTCCTCAATGATAGAAATACCCTCAGCCACTTTTATATCTCTAGAATGTGAGATGAGGATAGCAATGTCTTAATCTGGAGCTGAATACTGACCCGCTGTGAAATAGGTTAGGGGAGATCATCACTCACTTCGGTTTTCATTAATGTGGCTGGAAATCTAACCCGGGGTCTTACACATACGAGGCAGGCTCTCTACCATGAGTTAACTAGAGGTTCATAGGAGATTCGGATGATTTCATGTTCAAAAGATCAGATAAACGCTACCTTTGGCCACCCTATGGTACTGTTAGGCGGCATCGCTGACTTGTAGGGTCACCTTTGTACATCTGAGGGAGCTGTTAATAAAAGAATTTTGGTTTTGTGTAGATTTTCAGAATTACCTGAGAACCCAGACTGGCAACAACACCACAGTTAATATCATCATCTCTACTGTGGACTACCTCCTTCGAGTGCAGGTAAGAGGTCGAATCTGCCAGCCACGGTGACACTGGGGGGGGGGGTCAGTTAACAGCAAAAGTGCTAAGAGGGTTTGAACATGTGGATTTATGGCTAAAGTGTGGCCTTTACCTTTGATGGCAACCTTCCCCCAATTCTTACACATACTCTCTCTATAAAATGTATACTTTTGTAACTTCTCCTTCTGTGCTCAGTAGTATTTTAGATTCATTTGTTGCGCTAAGAGCTCTGACACACGGTTCCTGCTTCTTAGCTGGGGAGAGAGATACAATGATACAAACTCAGGTCTATTCCACTGCCTCCCTGCACTCAACTTTGCTGCCCCAAGCTGAGTTTTATTCTTGTCTTAGTCTTTTCACTGACTTAAAATTTAACCCAACACATTGTTGCTTTAAAATGCTTCGGACATTATAATTACATCGAACTGGTTTACCAGGTTGGAGCTAAAGGGATGAGGCTGTAAAGGTTTTATTTCTCTCACTGTCCTATAAAAGAAAGAGCTGGGCCCAGCATTAAACAAACAAACAAATTCAAGCTTCCAGCTTTTTCCTTAATATCTTTAAAAAAAAAAAAGAAAGAAGGAAAGAGAGAAAGAGAGGGAGAGAGAGAAAGAGAAAAAGAAAGAAAGAGAAGAAAGAAAGAAAGAAAGAAAGAAAGAGAAAAAAAGAAATTGTCCCTGGTACCAGGATTCTAACCCAAAGCCTTGAACTCCCACTACATCCCAGGAGTGCTGTCTTGGGTTGTTCCTACTATCAACAGCTGGGATTATAGCATGACACCAGGCCAGCCCTATTTTCCTCTGAAAATAAAGAAGTATGGCCAGTTTAGTCTTTCCTCTCCTCTCCTCTCTTCCCCCATCTTCCCTCCCTTCCCCTGCTCTCCCCTGCCCTCCCCTGCCCTCCCCTGCCCTCCCCTGCCCTCCCCTGCCCTCCCTTGCTCTCCCCTGCCCTCCCCTGCCCTCCCCTGCCCTCCCTTACTCTCCCCTGCCTTTCCCTGCTCTCCCCTTCCACTCCCCTTTTCTCCCCTCGCCTCCCTTATCCTCTCCTCTCTTCCTCTCCTCTCTTCCCCCATCTTCCCTCCCTTCCCCTGCCCTCCCCTGCCCTCCCTTGCTCTCCCCTGCCTTTCCCTGCTCTCCCCCTCCACTCCCCTTTCTCCCCTTGCCTCCCTTATCCTCTTCTCTCTTCCTCTCCTCTCTTCCCCCATCTTCCCTCCCTTCCCCTGCCCTCCCCTGCCCTCCCCTGCCCTCCCTTGCTCTCCCCTGCCTTTCCCTGCTCTCCCCCTCCACTCCCTTTTCTCCCCTCGCCTCCCTTATCCTCTCCTCTCTTCCACTCTATTCTTTTCTTCATCTTTATTCCTTCTTTTGCCTCTCCACTTTCTTTCTCCCTCCCTCCCATCCTTCCTCACTCTCTCTCCCCTACCTTCACTTCTTCCCTCTTCCCCATGGGAGAAAAGTCCCCTATGAAGCAAATATATCCAAAGGCACTTCTGAAAACATACAAATCCTAAAAGACTATGTCACCAAACTCAAATGCAGTCCATATCATCAACAAAATCATGCTATTCGCTTAGCCAATGAGGATTTCTCTTCAGAAGTGTGTTGATGGGGAGCATCTCTATGAAAATCAGTCTCACAGGAGGCCTGCAGCTATCAGTGATTGTAGGCAGGGTAGCCACTGTCCTTAGCTACAGAAGCGAGGAGCACCATAGCTCTTAGCTATGGACTCACCTTGGTGAAGTACTCATGGCTTCTTTGGAGAAAAAGGAGGGCAGACATCTGGAACCTCCAAAACATTGTCCCATGGCCTGTCACTTGCCAGGCTCACATTATAAACGTCTAAATCCACTCAGCAGACATTAGTTTCCTGAATTATTCCATTCATCAAATCCACGGTCATCAGACTGTCATTTTCAAAGCTAAGTTCTCTGCTTGGTACTTCGATAGGGCTGTCACTGGGAGGTAGTGGGGTTTTCACACTGTGCTCTTGGGAGGCTGCTGATGACTGGTGTTTACTTCACAGCTTTCCTTGGCCACTGCATTTAAGATCTCTCTATGCTGGCGTCCAGGCCTGGCCAGGTCAGTGAGAACTGGCTAATGCCTGGCTACAGCATGGTCTTTGTTTTCCAGGAGTCCATTAGTGATTTCTATTGGTACTACTCTGGCAAGGACATCATAGATGAGCAGGGCCAGCGTAACTTTTCCAAAGCCATCCAAGTGGCGAAGCAGGTGTTCAACACACTCACGGAGTACATCCAGGTAAATGCCAATCATTTCCGATTTCTAAAGAAAGAAAGAAACAGTTGTTTTAAAGAGACTCTTCTGAACTGGGCCTGGTGGCACAGACTTGTCTTTCCAACTAATCAGGATGTGAAGTAGAAAACTCTCAAAGCCAATGCCTGCCAAGACTGCTGAGTGAGTGCTAACCTGGGCAACCTGAGCAAGTTAGTGAGGGCCTGTCTCAAAAAGGAAAAAGGGAGAATATAGATATAGGTCAGTAATAGAACACATGCCTACTCTAGGTTCAATCCCTAGAACTTATAGATAGGTGCATAGGTAGATAGATGATAGATAGACATAAAATTTAACCAGTTATCATTGAATCCATAGAAAAATTTTTGGCACCTAAAATAAACTCCACATTTCTATTGAATTAAAAAATTATACACACACACACACACACACACACACACACACACACACACACACACACAGAGTCAGAAGAGAATGTCAGAAATCCTGGAGCTGGATTCTAGGCAGTTGTGATCTGCCATGTAGGTACTGAGAACTGAACCTAGGCCCTCTGGAACGGCAGCAAATACTTGTAGCCTCTTACCTATCTCTTAGCCCTTTGGTTCATTCTTTGTCTTCTCTTTACCAATATCCACCCTAAATATGTAGTTGGGGCATGCAATTAGGCACAGTGAAACTGTGGTCGTCAGGGAGGCTCGAGAGGAGTGGTTTGTGCAATGCTACATTTCTGGGGCCTGTAATAAGTGTTGAGCACTCAATAAACGTGAGAGAAAGGAAAGCAAAGAGAAACTGGTCAGTAACGCATAGTTTATAGTATTCCAGAGACACTGAGGCGGAAGTTGCATAGGAATAATTAAAAAGTAACATCTTAGAACCTGTGTTTAGATTTGCTATCGCTAGAAGCAAGCAGCCTAAGGGTGAGCAGGTTCTTGAAATTACACTACATTCTTTTTAGCTTTAAGGGGTGTACATGGGTGAAATTACATAATGTCATTACCTGACATAATTAGCATTATCTCCCAGTTCTGGAAGCGGGCAGCACTTCCCTTGCTAAAATAGAAGGAGTCCATCAAGGACAGAAAGAGCCAAAGAAACTGTCGATTGCAGACTGGTCACCCTGCCGGTGTTCAGGGCCAGGGAGGCAAAATGATGTACAAAGAGTAACTGATCAACATCAGGATAAAGGGTCAGACTTAGGTTTGAAACACTTCTCATTGTCTTCCCAATGGAACAAGATCTCAGAATCAAAGTCCTTTTCTTTCTGGCTGATTTGCTGGTCAGGTTAACAGCTTGGCTTTTGACTTTGTAACTTGGAACTTCATCATGAGAGACTCTATTTTGATTTTCAGCCGGTTTAGTCCACAATAATGGCGGGCTGCAGTGTTCATTTGGTGAGGGAATAGTGGGTGGTCAGCCTGAGGCTGGCAACTGTTGTCTTATTAGGACCGCTCACACAAGTCCTAGTTAGTCCAGGGTGATACAAAACTCTTACTTTGAATTAGAACCTTAAGTATGTCCCAAAGGAAACTGTGGATAAACAAAGGCCACGCTGAGTTTCTGCTGTTTCCCAGTGACCTTGCTGTCTGTTCTCCATGATACCTCCACCGTCACAGCTGTTGTTCTATAGCAACAAAAATGCTACAGATCTATTGTTTTGAGTCCAGACGTTACCACAGCCCTCTACCTTGTTGCAAGGCACTGTCTCCTGTTTCTATTTCCGTGTAAGGTACTGCACTCTAGCTGGCCCGCAAGGCTCCCTGCAATCTTTCTGGCTCTATGTCCATAGAAGAGGACTATGATTATAGACGTGTACCCCTGAATCTGCCGTTTTCTTTTCAATGTAGATCATAGGAATTGAAGCCATCTCATCAGGCTCACTCGAGTCCTTTGTATCCATGGAAGCATCTCTCTCCCCACATTAAAATTTAAGCGTTTCACAATCACTGAGTTGAATTTGTGAGTTTACTTGTGAGTTCAGGAAGTGGCCTATTTATAAATCAGGCCTAGCCAGCCTGGAATGGAGTCAGTGCTCCACCAAGGGGGCAGGGTGGGAGAACTTTTATCCTGTGTTTCTGGAGGTAATAGTATTTTAAATGATGTGTTTAAGGAGCTACTTTTTATGTATACATAATATATGACTAGTTGAATAATAAGGCTTCTAATTAGCAGTCGCCTGCTTGTCCCTGACTACTGAGCTCATGTGATAATGATGTGGCTTGGTTTGTGTTCTAAGGGAGACCAGTGCTGGAGCTCTTTCAGCCAATAGCTTTCCAAAAAAAATTATAACAGATTCAGTTCCTTTGGACTCAGATTTATGAAATTAATGATCAACATTAATTTAAAAAACTGTCAGTGATTACACTGTTTGCTAAGTAATGTGCAATTAAAGCATCCAAGAGTTGTTTCCTCTGTGAATATTGTATCCACATTACTACTTAGAAATAAGAAACAAGGGGTTGGGGATTTGGCTCAGTGGTAGAGCGCTTGCCTAGGAAGTGCAAGGTCCTGGGTTTGGGTCCCCAGCCCCGGGGGGGAGGGGGGAAGAAATAAGAAACAAATTTTTCTTCCTCCTAAGCATAGTTTTGTTGTTGTTTTTTGTTTGTTTGTTTCTGTTTTCTGAAAGGGTGGCATGCAGTGCAGTCTGGTCTCTAGCTACTAAGTAGCCAGAGTTGACCTTGAACTCCTCCCTCCCCCTGGTGTCACAGGTCTGTGCAGCCACACTAGTGTAACATATTCTTTTTACACAAGGTAGTAACTATCGATTTGACTGAATAACCAAACCATTAGTACCCTCCTCTTTTCCTAAAAACAGAAGAAATGATCAGCGTCCCCAGTGTGTTAATATCCATACAGTGACAAACCCTCTGAAACATTTTTAGGTACATTTAACTAGATAATGGCAGGATGAACACTAGCTGCTGAGGGCACTTTATCCCGACCACACCTCTCCTATCTTATGCCTCTGCCTTCATGGATAAGGAGCTGGCAATGAGATGTGTGAACAGAGAATTCTTTCACCAAAGCTTGTTTGGGCAAATAAGCGATCCTCAATGACCATCGTCTCTCTGTTCATGCTGCAGGGTCCTTGTACCGGAAACCAGCAGAGTTTGGCACACAGCAGGCTCTGGGATGCTGTTGTGGGCTTCCTTCATGTATTTGCACACATGCAGATGAAGCTGTCTCAGGTAAGTCAGTGCCTTAAATGAGTGGGTACAGCATGGACTGGAACTACCAGCAACTACCCTTGCTCCATTAAGTCTGATACTGTCTCCTCACACCCTCCCTCAGGGTCTTTTACTCCATCTAAATATTTTACTTTTAAAATAAATTAGAAATAAGAAATACATTTTCATTTTATAATTAAATCACTTTATTTTAATGAACCTATAAATAAAATATCATATAGCTAGTTGAGGTAAATGATTTTTTAAAGACCTTTGTGCGTGTGTGTGTGTGTGTGTGTGTGTGTGTGTGTGTGTGTTGAGTATGCATGTATAACTGCAGGTACCCAGGTGGCCCAGAAGAAAGCCATTGGCTCCCGTGAAGCTCGAGCTTTAGATGGCGATGAGACACCTGATGTTAGTGCTAGGAACTAAACTCGAATTCTAGGCGAGAGCAGCAAGTGGTCTCAACCACTGAGCTATTTCTCTGCCACATATATCAAATGTTTTAATAAAAACACTTTATGCCCCTGCTGGAGAGGGTACCAGCTGACCAAAGAACATACTCTATCAGGGTCCAATTTGAGTGAACCAACAAGCTGGTAGCTTGTTAACCATAGAATGATGGGTGACTCTAAAGCAGCTACATCATCAGAAAGTCCATTGAATGACTTACTTATGGCCAGCTGTACCACTAAAGGCTTCTACCCATGATATGGAAAACTCATAAAAGCAGTGAAGAGTCCCCACGAAGCTAGGACAGACACATTACTGCTGAGCACCCCACCGTCAACACCAAACCAAAAGCACGTCATGCATGAGCAGAGAGGGAGAAAGAAAGAATCTGAAGGAGGGAAGAGATGGCAGACACTGTCATGTCCCAGCCTTCTGGTTCTTCCCTGCTCTTCCTTCATTGGGAATTTTCTTCCCTCTCACAGATACTGAAAATGGATTTGAAACTTGTGATAAACTTATCAAGGAGGGGAAGTTCTTACAGGGTCACATACAAGCAAAGATGACATTCACACTACCAGGAAAGCAACTTTCTGAAAGTCAAAGAGAAGACGGTAGTTAGAAAGATAAATAAGGAACACGTTTTGGTGTTAATTCACAAAGTCTGTTAGAAATAACTTGTTGCTTCCCTAACTCAATGCATGTCCCATTCCAAATTAAAGATGCATGCATAGGAAGAATATAATCTCATCCTTGGATAAATGTGCCTCTTTGGTACAGGGCATCTTGCTGCTTATCTAATGGCCTGACATACCTGTTGGTAATGGGTGCCCAACACATGATAGAAAAAAGAATGCAAGTGTTAGGGTCAGAAGAGAGGTGACCGAGAGGGTGAAGTCACTAGCTGCGAAGCCTGGAGACCAAGTGTGATCCCCAGGACCCACACGGTGGAAGGGGAGAACCACTCCCTGTAAACTGTCCTATGGCTTCCATAAGCTTACAGTGGCATAGGAGCATGGACATACATGTGCACTTTCTCTCAAGGTAAATAAATACATATAAGAAAGAGTAAGAAGAAAGAAGTCAGAGCGAAGGAAAAATAATGTCTCTTCAAGTAAAAGCTGTGTCCTATATGCAGAGACAACTGAATCTTGTCCTGCCTTAGCAGGCTCCCCGGGACTTGGATTCTTCTACATACCCATTGGGCACATGTCCTTGAAGGTGCTTCAGCATACACACATCACAATGAGCAGTGAAGTTCTTTACTTCATCTGCAGCTTATTTCCAGTAAGCCATGTGTTTACATTTGACATTCTGTAGCTCCACAATGCCGTAAAGAGCTTAGTGTCTGCAGCCAGGAAGTTCTCTGTGAAAATGACCTGATCTTGCCACATTCTCTTCCCCTTCTCTCAAATGCAATGCTGTGTTTCCAGGATTCCAGCCAGATTGAGCTCTTAAAAGAACTGATGGATCTCCAAAAGGACATGGTGGTCATGCTGCTGTCTATGCTAGAAGGTAGGACTTTAAGTGTGTACTACTCTCAAGGTCTCTTTTATTCTTTCCAGACACATTTGTGTTCTTATTTGACATCGCCATGTAGTGAGACATCACACCAGGAAGCAACATCCATCAGCTCTGATGCATTGCTGGGTGTCTAGTTTTTCTTCTTCTTGCTATGATAAAATTTCCCAATAGAAGAAACTTAGTGGAAAAATGGTTATTTCTGGGGCACCTTCTGTGCTGGTGGAAAAATTAAGGTGGAAGGGGCTTGAAGCAGCTGGTTATGTTGTATCCAGTGAGAGAGCAAAGAGCCTCTTAATGCTCAGCTCCTTTCTCCAGTATCTCCTGGCCAGAGGATAGTCCTCCCCACAAATAAGACAGGTCTTCTAACCCAAGTTAGTGTAATAAGGAAAATCCCCCACGGGCATCCTTAGAAGCCTACCTCAAGCTCTTCACCACATGTGTCTGCTACACAACCGTGTTCCAGCAATATCTGTGGCATCTTTCCAGTCATAGCATTCTGCCTGTTTTGGGGTTCATGGAACTCCACGTTCTAGGAATACAGTCTTCTAAGGAACTCCTATTTATAAAATAACCCCATTTTTTAAAAGCTTTTCAGTAATCTCCTCTTTTCTAACTCTAAACTCTGGACCAGGAGGAGACACAAGATAGTGGTTTCCATGGAGGGAGGGAAAAAGAGAAGGAAAGGAAGGAGGGGGAGAGAGAGGGGAGAGGAGAAAGAAGAGGAAGAGGAAGAAGTGCAGGAGGAGGAAGGAGGGAGGGAGGGAGAAGAAAGAAAATAAGGGGAACGGGGGTGGGTAAGGGAGGGACTCAAGCTGTCAGTGAGAGCAATAAGTACCCTTATCTGATAAACCATCTCCCAGGCCCAAAAATTCAATTTTATGTGTGGAACCTAATTACTTTGTGATCAAGGCTCTTCCAGCATTTCTTTAATCACCTTGTGAGATGTTAGATTAGAAATAATTATCCATCTGTTCTCATGGCCTCATACACTGGGAGGAAATTTAAATCAGTGACTTTGGTTCATGTTTAATCCCAGGTCTGTATGATTATTCATTGATTGATTGATTGATTGTAAATACCAGCTTTGTCAAAGGTGCTCATTTTTAAACAACCACAAATGCTTTTTCCCTCAGGTAATGTGGTAAACGGAACAATAGGCAAGCAGATGGTGGACATGCTTGTGGAGTCATCCAACAACGTGGAGATGATCCTCAAGTTCTTTGACATGTTTCTGAAGCTAAAGGACTTGACATCCTCTGACACATTTAAAGAGTATGACCCTGATGGCAAAGGCGTCATTTCCAAGAGAGACTTCCACAAAGCCATGGAGAGCCACAAACACTACACCCAGTCAGAGACTGAGTTTCTGTTGTCCTGTGCAGAGACAGATGAGAACGAGACGCTGGATTATGAAGAGTTTGTCAAAAGGTTCCACGAGCCTGCCAAGGACATCGGCTTCAACGTCGCCGTTCTGCTGACCAACCTCTCAGAGCACATGCCCAATGACACGAGGCTGCAGACCTTCTTGGAGCTGGCAGAGAGTGTCCTCAACTACTTCCAACCTTTCCTGGGTCGCATCGAGATCATGGGCAGCGCCAAGCGCATCGAGAGGGTCTACTTTGAGATCAGCGAATCCAGCCGAACCCAGTGGGAGAAGCCCCAGGTCAAGGAGTCCAAGAGGCAGTTCATATTCGATGTGGTCAATGAGGGCGGGGAAAAGGAGAAGATGGAGCTCTTTGTGAACTTCTGTGAGGACACCATCTTTGAGATGCAGCTGGCAGCTCAGATCTCAGAGTCCGACCTGAATGAGAGGTCGGCAAATAAAGAGGAGAGTGAAAAGGAGAGGCCAGAGGAGCAGGCCCCACGGATGGGCTTCTTCTCCCTGCTCACCGTCCAGTCAGCCCTGTTTGCACTCAGGTACAATGTCCTAACCCTTGTGAGGATGCTCAGCCTGAAGAGCCTGAAGAAGCAGATGAAGAGAATGAAGAAGATGACAGTGAAGGACATGGTCTCAGCCTTCTTCTCGTCCTACTGGAGTGTGTTTGTCACCCTCCTACACTTTGTGGCCAGCGTCTGTAGGGGCTTCTTCCGCATTGTCTCCAGCCTACTGCTGGGGGGCAGCCTGGTGGAAGGTGCTAAGAAAATCAAAGTGGCGGAGCTTCTTGCCAACATGCCAGACCCTACTCAGGATGAGGTGCGAGGAGATGAAGAGGAGGGAGAGAGGAAGCCATTAGAGTCAGCCCTGCCCTCTGAAGACCTAACAGACTTGAAGGAACTGACGGAGGAAAGTGACCTTCTTTCAGACATATTTGGCTTGGATCTGAAGAGAGAAGGAGGGCAGTACAAACTAATTCCTCACAACCCAAATGCTGGTCTCAGTGACCTCATGACGAACCCCATCCCTGTCCCTGAGGTACAAGAAAAGTTTCAGGTACTTTAAGTCATCATTATTAATGCCATTAGGTGTTCTCTCTCTCTCTCTCTCTCTCTCTCTCTCTCTCTCTCTCTCACGTTATCAGCATACCCCCTGCTCCCCATGAACACATGCGCGCTTGCTCTTTCTTGCTCTTATGTACACACCCACACATTTCTCTCTCTTTCTCTCCTCTCCTATGTCTGACACTCTCTCTCCCTCTCTCCCTCTCTCCCTCTCTTGCTCACTCTTGCTCTCATCTTGAATTTCTGGGAAAAAAAATAACCTTTGGAAGGCAAAACTGGACCCATGAGGAACGTATATGAATGATTATCTGAAACTGTTAATATATACGCTTCATGGAGATAAAGTCGTGTTGTGATGGTGATGGTCAGCTGTACCATCTTTCCATGCTCTACTCTCTGTGCTCATTTTTCCAAGTGCCTGAGAACACCAAAGGAGTAAGATAGTCAGAGCCAAAAGGTTTGTCAGTGGGTGGTGTTCTATGTGTTGATACAAGGCAAACACCAGCAGTTAGATGGTGATAATAAGAGGTAAGACTTAAATTGCCCTAGAAAGAAAAAGATTTGGCCCAGTGGATATGAGAAAGGAGGTCGTTTCTGAAATGAGGAAAGCCAGTAGAAAGGAGTCTGGAAAGTTCTTAATCCACTGCTTCTGGAGAGGAGGGTGTGCCTAAAAGGTGAGCGATAGGAGGAGACGTGTTCATCGAATTTCTATCTCAGTATAAACAAACGGGCTCCTGTGTGGGTTACAGGTTTTGAGTTGACAGGTGGCTACACAGCTCCCCAGATGCACACAGTGGTGATACATAACCATGCTTAGAGAGTGGAGAAGATCTCTGTCACTAAAGCCTGGTTACCATTTCTGTCCAGTTGGCACCAGCTGGAGTCATTTGAGAAGAGAAACTCTTGTCTGAGAAAATAGTCCTCCACAATGCTGGCCTGGAGGCAAGTCCATCAGGCCTTCCCTAAATTAACGATTGATATGGGGAGGTCCAGACCACTGTGGGTGGTGCCACATCTGGGCAGGTAATCCTGGCTGATGTTAGAAAGCGGGCTGAGAAAACAATGAAGATGAAGCCAGGAAGCAGTGTTCTACTTGCTTCTGCTTCAGCTCCTGCCTCAAGGTCCCTGTCCTGAATTCCCTCAGTGATGGACTGGTGTAAAGCAAACCCTTTCCTCTCCAGATACTTCTGCCCGTGGTGCTTTATCGCCAACAACGGGAATCTAAGTATGATACTTTGCAAGCAGAAGGCCTGGAGTTCAATCCAAAGAATTCACATTTTTTTAAAAAGAAAAAGTCAAGCATAATAGTGCGGGGCTCATAATCTCAGCTCAGGGGAGGCAAAGACAGGTAGGTCCCTGGAGTTCACGATCTAGCATGGCTAATCGAATATTACATCTGCCTGAAAAACCCAAGGTATAAGTCTTCTGAAGAACAATGGCTTAGGTTGTCCTCTGATCTCCATTCCCATGGCCACATGTGCACATAGCTACCTGCAGAGACAAGAACACTTGCACTATATACAGACATCTACAACAATAATAAGATGTTTTTGCCTTTGTTTTTGTTTGCTATTGTCATGTTCAAGGAGCAGAAGGTAAAAGAAGAAAAGGAAGGAAAGGAAGAAACCAAGTCTGAACCGGAGAAGGCTGAGTATGTACCACCACAGGCATTCCCGTATGTCCAGGAACCTCTCGGCCTGGCCCCTGCTCTTTGGGACACTCTTACCTTGCAAAGGTGTCACATGACCCCGTCTCAGACCTATGTGAAAACCAGGACCTCACTTCCTATAGGGCCACCAGGATTACCCCCACCTAGGGTCTTTCTCCTCTTTCCATGGGCATTCCCTGTGTGTGATTCTCCCCTTCCAGAGGAAACCCCAGTGTCTCTATGAAAGGACTGATGTACGAAGCTTATATATGAATGTCCTGTTAAAGATGGGAAGAAACTAACATGGCAAAGTCATCTTAGTATGTTCTGTAGTGGCTTCTCTCTGAGCACTGTCTGAGGCCACATCAACAGAGATCTCTTAGAGGTTGTTAAAAGTGAAAGTTGCAGGCTGGAGAGGTAGGTTAACTAGTAAAGCTCTTGCTCCATAAGCTTGAGGACCTAGTTCGATCCCCACAGCCTACATCAAATCCTTGGTGTGAGGTACAGATTTGTAATCCCAGTACTGAGGAGGGGAAGACAGGCAGCTTGGGCTCCCTGGACAGCCATGTTAGCCTAATCAGAGAGCTATAGGCCAGTAAGAGACTTGGTTGGAAAAAGTATTTGGTGGACGGATACTGAAGAGCCACACCCAAGATTACCTCATGGCCTCCATGAGAACATATACGCACGCACGCACGCACACACACACACACACACACACACACACACACACACACACACACACACACATGAATTCGTCCACCCACTCACAAACACAGTGCAGATTCCTGAGCCCCATCCCACTGTATGCATGCTAGTGTGCATGCATACATTGTTGTTGTGGTATGGGCCTAGGGGTCTGCGTCTTCATGAGCACATCTGGTGTTGTGGAGCCCAATTATAAACACGGAGGTAGGTAAGAGAAATGCCCAACTCTCTCTCCACAATAGCTTTCCATCAGTAGTAGAAAACCCTTGTCTCCCTCCCACCCCAAACGTATGCAATCTCATGTCCAGCTAGAAAAGGCTATGAAGAACAGAAAACCATAGGTTCCTGTGTCATCACCGTTCTCACAGAACAGGCACTTTGCCGATCTCCCCTAATCACTTTTCTACTTCACTAGCCTGTTTTCATTGTCTTAGATCTGTTGGAAATATGGCCAGATAATTTAGAGTAGTAAACGTAGCACACGTGACAGGGTGCAGTTGACATGACGTTCTTACCTGCTGGGAAATACAGTGTTGGGCGTGAGCTGAGCTCAGCATCCGTGCCCTCACAAGAAGGAGTCTTACTTTCTTTACATGAAAAGCGTTTTTGATATGAACCCCTAGTTCTTCTGGGACTGAAGGGGTAAGTTAGCAGGTAAATGTGCTTCTTGCCAAGTCTGGAGACCTGAGTTTGATCCCCAGTATCCACATGGCAGAAGAAGATACCTAACCCTCTCTCTCACCTCAGCTTGTCCTCTGACCCTGCCCCCCCCCACGCATGTGTGTGCAAGTGCACACACAACATAGATGAGTAACTCTAATTCTTTTTTTTTCTTTTCCTTTTTTTCAGAGCTGGGGACCGAACCCAGGGCCTTGCGCTTGCTAGGCAAGCGCTCTACCACTGAGCTAAATCCCCAACCCTGAGTAACTCTAATTCTTAAAAGCTTACAAAACTTCTGGTTCTAATTCCATTGTTATCTGAGATTAATATAGCAATAAGATCATATTGTCTTAAATAAAATTAATGTATTTTTCTTAATAAAATTAAGTGAATATGATTACTAGTATCAGTGTATTAGTGTTATCAGTGTCTTTTATATGTGGAAAAAAAACAAAATGTACAGGACTCTGATTTTAAGTCTCAGGGGTTAGAGACTGTTAAAATTTGAATTATGGGCCAGCAAGAGGGCTCAGCAGGCAAGTGCACTTGTGCCAAACCTGAGGCCCTGAGTTCAGTCCCCAGATCTTTATTGTAGTGGTGAGAATCAACTCCTGCGTGTTGTCCTCTGACCTTCACTTGTGCACTAGGACATCTGACCCTGCATATGACAATGACCCTGTATATGACTGTGACCCTACCACAAATGGCTTAACAGCCCCCAATGGCATGCCTCCCCATACGTACACACAAATGGCATGCCCTGCCCCCAACACACACCCATAAAGATATGCCCTATCCCTCCCACTCACAAATTAAGCAATCACCTCTAGGCCTTTGGGAGGCTGGCCAGGAAAACCACACATCCAAGGATAGAGGAAGTCCAAGGCTAACTTGGGCAATTTAGTGAGACCCTGTCTCCAATTTAATGGTAAAAATAAAAGGGGGCTGGACTGGAACTTCATGGCAGATCACTTGCTGGGGCATGCACGAGGCCTTCCTTCCATCCATAATAAAAAGGAACTAAAGTGCGTTGAATAGGGGTTGGGGAGACAGGAGAAATGTCTTTGTTGTTGTGCCATTTTGTAATCAAATGTCTTACTATACAAGCAAAGATAATCTGCCAAATAGGGGCACAAAAAGCTTCCTGGCCTGGAAAAATGTCCTTTTGATTCGAAGTCCACAGAATTATTCATCTGTGGGGAGGGCAGGAAATCCTTTTCCTCAATCTAAAACCCAGAAGACTATGATTATTTGGGGTAGAACTCCGTTTGAGAGCTACAGAGAATGGCTCAGTTTCTAAAATGCTTGCCACGTGAATGCATAACCCTGAGTTTGATCCCCAAAACCCACATAAAAGGCTGGACAGAATGGCTTGCTCTTGTAATCCCAGCACTTGGGAGGTAGAGATGGTCAAATCCCCGGGAGTGGCTGGCCAGACAGCCTAGCCTAAAGGTGAAACAGTCCTAGACTCTCTCACAAGTAACTGTGAGTAGTACCCGAGGATGAAGGGCCCTCAAGGTCTCTATCTGGATCCCACATGTATATGCACATACATGCACATGCTAACACATGAACGTATGTGTACAGGCACAGAGGGCTTAGTTTCTAAACAGCTGTTGTGATTTATCTGCTCCCTTTGTATTTTGTGAAGTAGCTGTTTGGTCTTCGGGTCTTCGACATGGCTTCCTTTGCTTTTACAGGGGAGAGGATGGAGAAAAAGAAGAAAAAGCCAAAGATGATAAGGGTAAACAGAAGTTGAGGCAGCTTCATACACATCGATATGGGGAGCCTGAGGTCCCCGAGTCAGCATTCTGGAAGAAAATCATAGCCTACCAACAGAAGCTGCTGGTGAGACTTTTGGTACTGATTGGTTGTCCCTGGTTATGTGTAGCCATTGATCCCAAAAGCCCTTCTCCTACCCACATCTGAGAGTGCTCAAGTCCCTCGTGTACGAATAGTGGAATGTTTGAGTGTAAAGAGCACATATCCTTCCATATGTTTTCACCTATCTAGATTATTTACAACCTCTAACACAGTTTGAACGTTATGGAAATGTTTAGGGAATAATAGTCAGAGCAAAAAAGTCTATATCCATTTAGGACAAATTTTTTTCCAAGTGTTTTCTCTTTGCAACTGATTTGACACATGGAGGCTCTGCCTTCATAACCAGAGGGATAAGCAGATGTTTATCTATTCATTTTAGTGTATTGGGGTTCTTTAAACAGTTTGTCTTTATTTTGCGTGAACATGGGAATGTGTCCATACATTGATGTATACTGTGTGCATGAAAGTGCCTGGGGGAGCCAGAGAGGGCGTCTGATACCTGGAACTGAAGCTACAGACAGTTGTGAGCTACTATGTGGGTTCTGCAAACCAAACCTTGGTCCCCTGCATGGGCAGCCAGTTTGTTGATCCATCTCTGCAGCCCACTGTATTTGTGTTATGAGGCAAATGTCTATTTTTCTAGCTACTGCTCCTTCTACACAATTTACGATGCCTAACACTTCATGGCCTGCACACACCCTCCCATGGTTGGTACCTCCAAGGTCTCTACATACGTTCACACTGTCTTGACATCTTTTGACTGAACGACAGACACCACAGTAGCTCCAGAGTCTTCCTACAAATACCTTGGAATCCATCAGCCCAGAACCTAGTGAATCTACCATCCCACCTTTTACTAAAAAGAAACACGTATAAACTTATAGAAATAAAACATAAATGCATTTTATAAGTGTAAACCTAATGAGTCAGCTTTTCAGTGATGATAATTCAAAAGTTTTCTTTAGTGGCAGGTAAGAGAAAATGAAGAAACAAAAGAAAGAAGATAGTTCTTCGTAGGGTTTTACAGGAGTATTTCCCAAATCATGTGTTTTTTCTGTATTGTTTGCTGCAGAGTCCGTTGGACATAAAGGTTTCTGAGATAACTCTGTATAATTGTTAATTTGATGTGCATCTGTGGTTGTCATAGCAGCAGGTGTCTTTGTTTGTAGATGCTCTGGACGTTGGGTAGACTCTTCAGTCCTGTGGTTGCCGAGGAGCCTGTCTCTGTTGTTGCCTAAGGAAAACAACTGAGATGTCCTTTTATTTCTGCCTCTGGGTCCCTATGTTTCCCAGTTATATAACTCTTTCTCCATCTCTGCAGCTTTGGCCTCGGCTTGCCACTTTGCACACATCAGACCAGTCATGGCCATGGTGCCTGCCCCGTGCCCATAGATCTCTCCCTTCCATGTCTTTGTGACAGACCCCATACAAAAGCCATAGTTAGATAACTCAGTCTCTGTGACCTGTTTTATTACTTGCTGGGAGATACATATAACTGGCCCATTTTGAATATGTCATTCACTCCTAGTATAACCAGCCATGGCCGTTATGCCAGAATCCCACTGCAGGGCAAGGACCCCCACAGAGAAGGGTTATATCCATGGAGAGATTAGTGAGAGGCATTGTCGTTGCGGTTAGGCCTTATCATGTTAAAGCTCAGTCCATGTTCTAACAAACGGTAACTTCCAATGTAGCCTCTTCCTTTACATCCTCTTCCGCTGAGTTGCTTTGACTTCTTCCCATTCAATGTACCATACCCCCCAGTCACTTAGCGCTCAGTCACTAAGAGTCCTTTCTCTCTTACTTCTAGCATGGTACAGAAACAAACAAACGACTGAAAAAAAAAAACCCCTCAGTTCTTCTTTTAACATGCCTTGGAAAATTACCTGATTCCGTGTCCACAGTTACCATGGATGTCAACCCACTCATGTTACCTCGTTTTTGCAGCCATGCATACTACCCAGTCCCCATTGCTTCTACTGTTTCCACAGAGTAGTTTCTAAGTCATCATCTAGTTCTATCCTGTCCTCTTTAGCTCTCCAACAGCATCTTATCCCATCTAGAATGAAACAGCAGTCGTCACAGTGGCAGCATACAAAGTGTCGTATTAATTATTAGTAGCATATTAAAATGAATGACAGGCATTATCATAGATTCTCATAGCAAATGTAGGAGGCTGGTTCTGTTGTGCTCACATTACAGAAGAGACAAGATATGTTCCAGGAAGGATTAGGTCATTTACCACATTCTAAATCCAGGAAATGCTAGAACAGACTTCACATGGCCAAAAGTGTAGTCTTAGAGGTTGTAAATGGATTTAGAGATCATTGAATCGGTTTGGACAACTCAAATCCTCATCAGAAGCCTTTAGAACTCAGCTCCTGCTCCCCTGCCAGAGCTCACTTCTGAAGCACACACACACACACACACACACACACACACACACACACACACAAAACTACTCATTTTAATAATACCTCTGGAGACCAGAAGAGGGCATCAGAGCCCCCCCAAAATTAGAGTTACAGATAGTTGTGAACTTCTGTGTGGATGCTGGAAACTGAGCCCAGCTCTCAGCAAATTCACTTAACCCTTTCCCCAGCCCCACTATAAAGGCCCTGCCCATGCTATTCATGTCTCTAACATGCTATCCATGTCTCTTGCCTCCCCAAGGTGCTCAGTCTCACCTCCTGACATAAGCCTTTCCTAGTCATCCATTCCAAACTATCACTGCAGTCCCCAAACCCTCACCTAAGTATCAATGTGCCATTTGGAGTTCCTGAATGATAGCTGACCAAGGTATGGTTATTACTAGTTGTCTTCTCCTTGGCAGAAGAAACTCTGTCCTTCGCTGTGTGTCTCCAGCACCACGGACACAGCAGGCTCTCAGTCTGTAGGTTGGAGTAAATGAACAAATGGTTTGTTTCAAACGTTTGCACATTTCTGATCCCTTACCATGGGGCCTGTTCTTAACTCTTTCTCTCTTCAGAACTATTTTGCTCGCAACTTTTACAACATGAGAATGCTGGCCCTGTTTGTCGCCTTCGCCATCAATTTCATCCTGCTCTTCTACAAGGTACATGTGTGCGCTCTGGTGGGTTAAAGACCATTATAAGTGTCAAAAGTGACTGATACCAGTGGATAGATTCCCTGTGAGCTGCAAGTGAGCACATTATACTGAGTCTAAACTGCATCTGCACAAAAGAGACTAACCAAAGCCCAGTCCCACTACAGATGCCACCGAAAACGGTGCATGCACTCCTGGCACGTGAGTAGGAGGGACCTCAGCTGGCCGGGACCGAGAAGGTGGGGTGTTACAGAGAGTGTACCCCAGTGTTTCTAGGACAATTCAGCTGGATTTCTTACTTGTTATGATATATGATGCTTGGCTGTGACAGAACCTTTCTTACATGACATTATTTGGCTAACTGAGAAGAAAAGTACCTGGTGTTTTCTGCACAATTTGGATTCCTTATAACTCTTTACTGGATTAGCATGAACTTGAAAAAATAACAATTAGGGGTGTGTGTGTGTGTGTGTGTGTGTGTGTGTGTGTGTGTGTGTGTGTGTGTGCTCACACGCACACAAGTATGTCATGGTGTGCATGCGGAGGTCAGAGAACACCTGACAAGAGTCTATTTCTTCCTTCCATCATGTCATTTCTGGAGAATGGGACTTAGGTCATCAAACTTGGCAGCAAGTCCAATTTCCTACCAAATTCTCTCTCCAGCAACCCCCTAGCATAAACTTTAGATGCGTATTTATTAATCGTGATCGCTGTTGGAAAAGCTGTCTCTTTATACTTTCCCCGATAGTCTTTCCATGATACCATCCTGTTCTGACTTCACATCCAACTGTCTGCAGAGGTCGTGTTTCAGTTCCTTTCTGCTCGTGGCGATGTGGCACGCGGAGAACTGACCGTATTTTAAATGGTTTGAATCAGGTCTCCACTTCTTCTGTGGTTGAAGGAAAGGAGCTGCCTACCCGAACTTCCAGCGATGCCGCTAAAGTGACCACCAGCCTGGACAGCAGCCCCCACAGAATCATTGCGGTTCACTACGTCCTGGAGGAGAGTAGCGGCTACATGGAACCCACCCTGCGCATCCTAGCCATCCTCCACACCATCATCTCCTTCTTCTGCATCATCGGATACTACTGCCTGAAAGTAAGTCCCCGGGTTCCTGTGTGTTTAGAGGGTCTGTCTGTAGTTTGGACTTCTGGGGATTCTGGTGCCGAGGTGGAATTTCCGAGTGTGGCATTTTGTTTGGGATGCTCTTGGGATCCACACCACTGGGGCAGAAGGGAGAAGCAAGCTGGGGTAAGGGGAAATAACGGGCTAAGGGCAGGAGAGTAAAATGTGGTCATAGGCATCCATCTCCAACAGTAGGATGAGAAAACCTGACCTCTCTGAGTTTCCACTGATCAGTCTTTGATTTCAAGTATGCTTTTGCCTCCTGATAATTATTTATACAGTCAACCTGTTCAAGTACAACTTGACCACACAAAGGTGAGCCACCCTCCCCACCCCCACAGTCTCTCACAGTTAAATACTCGTAAAGCGCGACTGTTCTGTTGTTAGGCACAGATCTCTCAACATCCAGAAGACTCACAATCCCTGCTCTTTTATCCAGAAAATAAGTTGCCTTTGTGCAGAGGCCAGGGGTAACAGTAAGCCTTGGTGAATAGAAATTGAGATGGCAATATAGTCTCTGTGAGTGCTTGAGGATGTCCTCACCTGCACAAATATATCTATTTTTTATTTCACTGCCTTAAGCCTCTGGCTATGAAGTCTCATAAGATAGCTGAAAAGCTGGGGCTTAGAATAAAAACTAGTGTGTGAAATATAGGGATCTTTTCTACCTCTTGTTCCCCTCTTCTCATGGGGATAAATATTTCTAGATACTTCCTTGGCGTCACTACCTCCCGCTATGCTTGCATAGACCCTGTCCACCTGAAAAGGGAATCATCTGCAGATGACAGGGATACCTTGTTTTATTCATCAAGACTTTTGCCAGTTGTCTTAGTCAGGGTTTCTATTCCTGCACACAACACCATGACCAAGAAGCAAGTTGGGAAGGAAAGGGTTTACTCAGCTTTCACTTCCACATTGCTGTTCATCACCAAAGGAAGTCGGGACTGGACTGGACAGGGTAGGAACCTGGAGGCAGGAGCTGATGCAGAGGTCATGGAGGGGTGCTGCTTACTGGCTTGCTTCCCCTGGCTTGATCAGCTTGCCTTCTTGTAGAACCCAGGACCACCAGCCCAGGGATGGCACCACCCACAATGGGCTAGGCCCTCTCACCCTTGATCATTAATTGAGAAAATGTCTGACAGCTGGATCTCACGGAGGCATTTCCTCAAGGGAGGCTCCTTTCTCTGTGCTAACTCCAGCTTCTGTCAAGTTGACACACAAAACCAGCCAGCACACCAATGTTAAATTGGTGAATTTACCTCTATATAATATATACATGCTGTGCACAGAGTTACTCAAGAGATTAAAAAAACATGCATTTGGAGATGTAAGTTTTTTCACATCTGTTCATAATATATTTAAATTTATATTGAGTATTTTGTAGTCGCCTGTCTCTTTTAGAACTTAGAATGCTTTCAATAACCTAATCATACACTAACCCTCGTGTCTTTAAAGCATATGAACGTGTATGTGTACTGCCTTCCCCCAGACCTTCTAAATGCTTCTTTTCTCCTGAATGTAATTGATTGATTTTCACTGAAGTTTTTGCCTGCCTTCAATTTCAAGAGCTGTTTTGTAAAGATAGTGACTGTGAGACATGACAGTCCAGCTAAACAAATGTCGGCATGCTGATTCCCACCCGCAGGTCCCCTTGGTTATTTTTAAGCGAGAGAAGGAAGTGGCACGGAAGTTGGAGTTTGATGGGCTTTACATTACGGAGCAGCCATCGGAAGACGATATCAAAGGCCAGTGGGACAGACTGGTGATCAACACACAGTGAGTGAAGGATTATAAGAAGCATTTCTGGGCTCAGGGATTTCAAGATGTTTAAAGAAATTCTCTGCTAGTGTTTCTGAAGGTTTGTTAAAAGTTCAGCCCAAGCGAGTAATGGTTATGTATTCAGCCAAGAAAATCAAAAGACTAAGAACTCTGAGAAGCCTAATGGATGCTGTAGTTTCTGCCCCTCTGGTCTGACTCTCTTAATCAAACAGTGCTTGGAGGCTATTTCCACAGTGCTGATGGGACTACACAGCCATTACCCAGTGTTCAAGGGAGTGCGACACTAGGCTCATGCCCCACAGTGCAGCACAGTCTCATCCGAATGCAGAGGAAGCAGAAACTAGTCATCAAGGAAAGCGGTGTAGCATCTAAGGCAAACATTGAATCTGCAGTGCTAATGTGCCCGAACTTCCAGAGGACATCACCCACCAGCCTCGCATGAACCTAGCAAATGTTACAGTGTGATGTCACTCACATATAAATCCATCCCAACTTATACCTTCTATAAAAACAAGTTATTGGCAATGTATTTTTGAGTGTTTATACTCCACAAGGATCAAATCTGCTGGGTTTATTTACTCTTTACTTTTTATCGCGCTGAGGATAACCCAAGGCCTCACCCATGCTCTGTAAATATTCTGCTGATTCTATGTCCCCAGCCCTGGAATTGCTGATTCTTAAGTTACCATTTCTAGTAGGCTCCAAGTTTTCCAGTGGGCAATAAGACTCTGACTTCATAGCAACACAGTGATAGGTCTCTAGTCTACTAGTTTACTCCTTTTTGGAGTGGGGGGACTTAAACCCAGGGCCTTGAGCATGCTAGACAAAGCACTCTAAGCCACCACCCAAGCCACAGTTCCTAAACATTCTAAGTTTAAAAATAAATGACAAGAATATATATATCACTCATAAACAAATGATAAATATAATATTATGCCTTGTAAATAAATGATTATATTAACATATCATTGCATATCCTTTTAATGTGATCTACCTATTTGTATGTTTATATGTTATTACTTAAAATGATATTTAGTATACTTAAATGATTTAGAAAAAAATATGAACAGAGTGGTTGACGATATAGAAAACGTATAACCAGAGTGGTTATGTGATTCGTTGTACTACTAGTAGGTTTCAGGATATCTGAATGGATATTATTTTCCATATTTTATTTATTTCAAATTATGTGTCATTCGTCATTTTAAAAAGTAATACTATTCTTACCTCTCTGCTTTTGTATCTTTTGAATCTTTTAGGTCATTTCCCAATAACTACTGGGATAAATTTGTTAAAAGAAAGGTAATATTTCTAAGAGGGAATGAATTCCCATTTTTTTTCTTTTTTCTTTTTTTTAAGGGTGCTTCGGGCTCTATTGTGATGTGTTTTGGATGGAGAATGGGATGTGACGTGTGTTCCAATTGCTTGCTTGCTGTTGCTATTTCCAGGCAGCGAGAGAATCAAATAGGGACATTCAAAAGAGCATCTGAGAAATCCATACTCTTTTGCCCCCAGATCGACAGCCCTTGCTTCCCTTGCCTGTCCTGCCTTAGGGAACAGTGACAAGAATCAGTAAGAATGTTGCCCCGTGTGGGCTGCAGGCCCGTGGGCTTTGTCTGTTGGTTTGTTTGGTTTGTTTTCTGTCTTACAACTTTAAAGACCTTAAAAAAAATAAACAAACTGATTCTAATTGTACTGGAGTATGGCGGGGAGAACAGAGCGAACAGTGGTCTTGTTTCAGCCACAACCCTGCCTGCTCAGCCCTGCCTGCTCAGCCCTGCCTGCTCAGCTCTGCTCAGAGGCTGGGCTATCCCTGCGCACCCTACCGCACAGGTTCAAGGTGGCTCCACACGGTTCAGTTAAAATACTGCATGCAAAAGTGTTTGTGTGCTGAGAGCTGCTGCTTGGGAATCCCTTTTTCTTTTTTTTTTCTTTTTTTTTCTTTTCTTGCTGATTCTCGGTCTCCCTCCCCTTCTCCCTCTCCCTTCCCCTTCCCTCTTCCCCCCCTCTCTAATGCAGTTTTGAGAGAAGTTTTCAGACTGTAGCCGAAATTAACCTGGAACTCACCAGGCAGCCCAGGTTAGCTTCATTCACACTGTAGTCTCAGCTTCCTGAGAATGCTGGGATTGCAGGCACCCCCTCACCCTGATACCTCTTCCCCCACCATCCACCCCACCCCCACCCAGCCTCCTCCAGGTGCCCTGCTGATTCTTTGAGCTGCTCAGCTCACCCACTGTCTCCTGGTGAATGCCAGCTCCGTGTACTGGCACAGGTGCACCTGTCCTGGGAAGAGATATTTTGTGTCTTTATCAATTCTGGGCTGCTTCAACTCCTTGGTTGTCAAGGAAACGGAGTCTTACCACTTGATGCAGAGATGGCTCATACACCAAGAATTTAAATGTAACTGAAGTGTAATCAAGCACAGTGTGTGTGTGTGTGTGTGTGTGTGTGTGTGTGTGGTGTGTGGTGTGTGTGGTGTGTGTGGTGTGCTTGTGTGTGTGAGTGTGTGTGTGGTGTGTGTGTGTGGTGTGCATGTGTGTGGTGTGTATGTGTGTGGTGTGTATGTGTGTGGTGTGTGTATGTGTGTGGTGTTTGTGTGGTGTGTGTGTAGTGTGCATGTGTGTGTGTGTGTACGGTGTGTGTGTGGTGTGAGTGTGTGAGTGTGTGTGTGGTGTGTGTATTTGTGTGTGTGTGGTGTGTGGTGTGTGTGTGTGTATGTAGTGTTATGTGTGTGTGTGTGGTGTGTGTATGTGTGTGTGTGTGGTGTGGTGTGTGTCTGTGTGTGTATGTAGTGTTATGTGTGTGTGTGTGGTGTGTGTATGTGTGTGTGTGTGTGGTGTGTGTCTGTGTGTGTGGTGTGTGTGTGGTGTGTGTATGTAGTGTGTATGTGTGTGTGTGGTGTGTGTACGGTGTGTGTGTAGTGTGAGTGTGTGAGTGTGTGTGTGGTGTGTGTCTGTGTGTGTGTGTATGTAGTGTTATGTGTGTGTGTGGTATGTGTATGTGTGTGTGTGTGGTGTGTGTCTGTGTGTGTATGTAGTGTTATGTGTATGTGTGTGGTATGTGTATGTGTGTGTGTGTGGTATGTGTCTGTGTGTGTGTATGTAGTGTTATGTGTGTGTGTGGTGTGTGTCTGTGTGTGTGTGGTGTGTGTCTGTGTGTGTGTGGTGTGTGTCTGTGTGTGTGTGTGGTGTGTGTCTGTGTGTGTGTGTGGTGTGTGTCTGTGTGTGTGGTGTGTGTGTGGTGTGTGTATGTAGTGTGTATGTGTGTGTGTGTGGTGTGTGTGTATGTGTGTGTGGTGTGTGTGTGTGGTGTGTGTATGTAGTGTGTATGTGTGTGTGTGTGGTGTGTGTGTGGTGTGTGTATGTAGTGTGTATGTGTGTGTGTGTAGTGTGTGTGTGTATGTGTGTGTGTGTGTGGTGTGTGTCTGTGTGTGTGTATGTAGTGTTATGTGTGTGTGTGTGGTGTGTGTCTGTGTGTGTGTGGTGTGTGTCTGTGTGTGTGTGTGTGGTGTGTGTCTGGGTGTGTGTCCCTACTTGGTGGTGGAAAGAGTCTGGGATTGCTGATATCTTTGTACATTTTTGTTACCTTGTGAATCGTTAGTTTGAGTTTATTATACTAATACATAAATGCCTATCAAAATTAAACCAGAGTTTTCAACTATTCTAAAATAATTTTAAATGGGCAATTTGAATATCTTATATCTACGTAGTTTTTAGAATGGTATAAAAAGGGAGTTTCTAAAATATAAAACCAAAAGTGTTTCCAGAAAAAAATAAAACCTTCTACATTTACGTTAAATAACAGCAAGGCCAGGACTAGAGCAATGACACAGTTTAAGTGTTTGCTGTGTGACATGAGGACCTGAGTTTGTAGCCCCAGCACTCACACGAACTGGCCCAGTGCGTGCTTGAAATCCAAGCCTCAGGCAGGGCGTAGCTCTGAGCATCAGGAGGACTCACTGGCCCTTTAGCCTCACAGGAATGAGCTCCAGGTTCAGTGAGAGACCAGGCCGGAAAGGGAATAAAGAAACCATCTGACACTGATCTCTGGCCTTCACACACACCCTCAGATGTGCACGCACACACATGCACACATGCACACACAAATAAGAAAGCAGGGAAGGGGAGAGAAGAGGAGCCCCTGGCTCCTGGCTCCTCCGCTGCAGTACCTGCTGTGTCCTCTAGGGTGAAGAGCGAGCCGGGGCATGCTCTGTAGAGACGGGCCGTCACACGCCCTCTTCAACCCTGAGAAAAAGTACACAGCAGATTGGCTTAGTCAGCCTGAAAGGCCTGTGCTCTTAGTCATGTTAACCGCCACTTGGCTTTAATGCTTTTTTTTTTTTTAACTTAACCTGTTTTGCGCATGTTGAGAGACCCCGTCCTTCCTGGGTTCCCTCTATCTGCTCTTGTCTTTCCTTCTCCCCGTGTCCTCTTGCCTTCCCACCTGGTCTCCTGGGCACACTATCTTTTGCTTGCTTTCCTCCTGTCCCTCCTGCTATTAATGGTCTACTCTGTTTTTCTTTCCTCAATCTCCCCATTCCTTCCATTTTGGCTGTTCCTTGGTACCATTACACATGGATTTAGGCCTGGGAGAAGCACATCACAGAGCTGGACATGCTGGGATTTATGCTGAGCTGCGAGCCATGTCCAAGTACCAGGCACTCGCTTTCTCTCTCTGTCTCTCTCTCTCTGTTTCTCTCTCTCTCTTTGTGTGTATGTATGTGTGTGTATGTGTGTGTGTGTATGTACATGTGTGTATACATGTGTGTGTGTGTACATGTGTGTGTGTGTGTTTGGGTACACGGGTGTGTGTGAGGATGTGTGTACATATGTGTGGATGGGTGTAGAAGCTAAGGTCAGCTTTGGCTACTGTTTCTCAGGAAAAGTCCATCCTATTTGGAGACATGGACTTTCCCTTTGTCCTGAGACTCACCAGTTAAGCTCAGCTTGTTGGACAGCGAGTCTCATGGGTCCCTTTTCTCTGCTTTCCCAGTGGTGGCGTTATACCCACCTTCTACTGGCCTCAGCTTTGTACATGGCTCTTCATCAACTGAGCTAACTCCTCAGTTTCTTAACCTGTACAATGGGATGACAACACTAATGCTCACCTGGTAACATCCTGCCAGACACCTGAGATAAGCAAGAAAGGTAGAGACCATGACAGTCACAAAAGTTCTGAAAAAATTCCTGGTAAAAGAACGCCCCTCTCCCCCCATCATCTCGTTCTCATACATCACCGCAGTCTTTCCTGTGCCTCCTGTACTAAAAGGGGCATCTCACTCTTCAGGGCTGAGTTAGTCCAAGTGCTGTAGATTTTCTTAGAACTTCAATAGCACGATCCCAGAAGATGGACTATAAACTAGAAGGCTGTTTTCCATGCCATCAAGCGAATGTACAACAACAACAACAAAAAAAATTACTCTGGCATACTTGAATAGGTGGCACTACTATTAAGGCCAATGACATACTTCTTCCTTGACCATAGGTAATGGATAAATATGGAGAGTTTTATGGGACAGACAGAATCAGCGAGTTACTGGGCATGGATAAGGCTGCACTGGATTTCAGCGATGCAAGAGAGAAGAAGAAGCCCAAGAAGGACAGTTCCTTGTCTGCTGTGTGAGTGACACTTCTGCCCTACTCGGGATGGGGTCAAGGGACACATTTTGGACTAGCTCGTTGATTTCCCTTCCCTCCCTTAGGAGAGCACAAGTTCCAAGACAAAGTTGTCATTCATACTTCTGGGTTTCTATTACAGTGATGAACCACCATGACTGAAAAGCGAGTTAGGAAGGAAAGGGTTATTTGGCTTACACTTCCACAGCATAGCTCATCAATCAAAGGAAGTCAGGAGAGGAACCCAAAGAACATAGGAGCCTGGAGGCAGAAGGCAGAAGCTGCTGTAGAGGCCATGGAGGGGTGGTGCTCACTGGCTTCCTCCTCATGACTTACTCAGCCTGCTTTCTTATAGAACTCAGCACCACTGGCCCCAAGGATGGTATGACCAACCATGTACTGGGCTCTCCTACATCTCTGTCACCAAGAAAGTGCCCCACAGCCAGATCTTATAAAGGCATTTTCTCATTTGAGGTTCCCTCCTTTCAGATGACTGTAACTTGGGTCAAGTTGACATCGAACTAGCCAGGACCTGGGTATTTGAAGCTTTGGGATGGAGGGATATTTTCCTAATGTATTATTGTCATTGTTGTTGTTCATTTCTCTTTGAGACAGAGTCAGGTCATGTAGCCCAGGCTGACCTGAAATTCATTATATATTAGTTCAGGTAGACCTGGAACTGACTGATAGCTCCCTGGCCTCATCTTACCATCTCCCTGCTCTAGCCTCTAGAGTATTCCAGGTGTGGCTCCTATTATCAACATTTAAAGATTCCTTCCTAGATAGATAGATAGATAGATAGATAGATAGATAGATAGATAGATGGATGGATGGATGGATGGATGGATGGATAGATAGATAGATAGATAGATAGATAGATAGATAGATAGATAGAGATAGAGAGACTATCAGTGTACCAGAACACCATGTTACTCTCTTATCTGAAATTTTACTTTAAAATGAAGTACTGTTTAAATGGCACTCTTGTGAAATAATGCCATTGACTAAGATAAATGAGTTGGATCAAGCTCCCTGGAGACTGCGGCAGTTTTTCCCCGCCCTCTGTCAGACACCTATGCCCACGATGTGGAGGGTCAGTGTATGCCTGTGCTCCTGCCTACTTGGCAGATGTGACCAGCTAGATATCTGCAAGCAAGTCCAGCATGCTTTCTTCACCTAGGTGACATTTTACTGTCTGGGCACTTTCTTGTTTTAGAGAAGAGCTATGGTTACTTTTTCTCAGGAAATTAGCTTTTCTTGGTTTTTGTGTTTGCTTGTTTGCACTGCAGCAACAGGTATCAAACCCAGGGCCTCATGTTTAACTTGTGAGGCAAGTGCTGCCCCGCTGAGCTATGTCCCTAGCCCAGCATGGCTGGTCTGAATATTTGTTTAGCTTTGGTGATGGCTAGAGACAAGGCCTAGCAGGTAAAGGTATTTACTGCCAACCCTGAGGACCTGAGTTCCATCCCCAGATTCCACAATGAGAGGAGAGAGTCTCCTATACAAGTTGTTCTCTAACTCACACGCAGATGGTACATGTTCTCTAACTCACACGCAGATGGTACATGTACTTGCACATATACACAGCATGCATATACACACACATAAGTATAACAAAATTTTAGTTGGCAAAACCTTTCATTGTCTTATATAATACATATTTTCAAGACGGGCTGCTGGCAAAGAGCAAGAATAGTCTTATGTTGTTGTCACTGTTAAATATGGATAATGAAATCTGAATGAAGATCCAGTAAGGAACATACAAGATCAGAAAAAAAAGAGTTCTGTGTTCTGTGTCTCAACTGAAACATTTAGCAGTTTAGCAGGATTCTGTGTGCTTGCCACCTTGATGTGTCCACCATAGTGGTTATTCACTTGCCTATAAACTTTTTATCATCGCAAGGCCCATTTGTCAACAGTTCATCAATACTTACAGCATTTAACCATCCATGCAACTTGATAAGCGCACGTTTAAATAAGCGGTTCACCTCCTCCCCGTGGTAAGAAAGGCTGAGTGCTTCCATGTTTGTGGGATTTTGGAGAGTGGGTAGGACAGACAAGCTTATATCTTAGGATCTTCAAGCAACCTCTCACCCACCCACTACCCACCCTTCTCTGTCTCTGTCTCTGTCTCTGTCTCTTCTCTCTCTCTCTCTGTCTCTCTCTCTGTCTCTCTCTCTGTCTCTCTCTGTCTCTCTCCTTCTCCCTCTCTCCCTCTCTCTCTATTTTATAGGATTTTCTTAGATCAAGGCCTGTTTCCAGGGGAGCCTGAGTCTTGATTAGCTGCCTCAATCAGCCTGGGCCACCCCTGGGCACGGGGGTCCACTCCACCCAGCATGGATACCGCCTGTTTAGAGACAAGTTTTGGGCACATCCAAAAAGAAACACTTATTAGTGACAGTAGCAGTGAGGCTGCCACCCAGGCGTGTGGTTGATAGGAAATAACCATAAAAGAAAAGCTTCAGGCTTCAAGAAACTACAATGTAAAATTCAGAACGTCCTGAATTCTGAAACCTTCATTTTGCTTTAGATCATTTCCTATGGAAAGTCAGGCTACTTTCATGCAGATTGTCAAGTCCCTCTCCTTTCTAAAGCCTTTCCTACTCAGGAAAAAATGTCAAAGCCTACTGATGGGCTGCTTATGGAAGGGCCCTGTGTTAATGAAACTCATTACAACACAAAGATAAAGTTTTGCATGGAGAAGGGGAAAAACTACAGCCTTGGTCTGTCAGCGCATGGGAACCTGAAGCCAGGGTAGCGGAACCTAAATGGTTAAGAAGAGAGTGGGCAGAAAAGCAACATCTGCCTCAGAAAAAGAAAGATATAAGACCAAGAAATCCTTCTAGGAAAAACAAAACAGAGAAAGAAGAGAACAAGAACAGACTCTTACCCCATCTGCTTTATGTAGCAAACTGCTGGTTCTCACACCTCAAATTTCAGATTGGCCTCTTTAAAGACAATAATTTTAAAAGATAAGTCATTAGACAGAAATCTTAAGTGTAGAGAGGCCCCTTTGAGAACCACCCCTGTCACAGCAGACTGTGTCTGCTCATCTCCCAGCTAAACCTGGAGCTGGGGCTTTACATCTAAGGTTGACAAAGTTATGTCTAACCCCAAATTGGTGCCAAATTCTGGGGGAAAAAATAATGCCTTTTATAACATGCACTTCTAACATTTCAAAGCTCTCGTGAGTGTTCAAAGCTAAAGTTTACCAGGGAGATGGCTCCCGAGTTAAAACACTCCCAAGTACAAGTATGAGGACCTGAGTTCGGATCTCAAGCACTCACCAAGAGCCAGGCATGGACGAGCATATTTGTAAAGTTCTCAAGTTTCAAAGCTCACATTTATTCACTTGACACAGATTGGCTGAGAGACATGTAGCTTGTGGGGAGGTGCCTGGGGATGAGCAGGGCACAAATCAGTGGTGGAGGCCCCAGGCAGGTGCAGCATTAGCAGCAGCTAAGAGTCAGACAGGCTAGAAGTGATTGTAGAAGGAGGGTCTAGAGTCCCTTAGGAAGCAGGGCAAGGCTAAATCCTGTCTGAAGGGAAATGGAGAGAGTTGGCAGGTGACTGCAAAGGAGGCAAAGGAGGTCAGGACTGCAGCTCAGTGGGAGAGCATTCACAGAGCCAGTGTAAGGTCCTGGGAATGAGCCCCAGCACTGCAAAGAGAAATCAAGAAAAGAAGGAGCAGTGCTCTTGTTTCTAAATGTTAGCTGTAAAAAAGATATATGTGTGTATGAGGTTTTCATTTGAATCAGAAACCCTTCTACTGAAATGCAATGAAGAGTGGACACAGAGCTCAGGAGACAGCTCCCTGGTATAAGCACTCAAGGTACAAGCAAGGACCAGGGTTCGAATCTCAGGCACCCACCTAGAGTCAAGCATAGATGAGCATATCTGTAATCACACACACACACACACACACACACACACACACACACACACACACACAGACACACACACTACACACTACACACTACACACATATACAAGACACCACACACACAGACACATACACATACACCCCGTACACACACCCCATATATATATATATACACAAACACCACACACATATACACATACACATACACCCCATATATACGCACTACACACATATACACACACATACACCCCATAAACACATATACACTACATACATATACACATACATACACCCCATACATACACACTACACACATATACACATACACCCCATACATATACACTAAACACATATACAACACAACACATACACCCATACTACACATATACACCACACATGCATACACATACACCCATATATACACACCACACATACATGGCACACACATCACACACATACACACCACACACACATACACCCCATACACACATATCACACACACATATACACACACACATGCACTCCATACACACACACCACACACACGTATACACACACTACACACACATACACACACATATACCCTATACACACACTACACATATGCACATACACCACATATACATACACATACACACCATACACGCACATACATACATACATACCATATACATACCATATACACACATACACACATATTAAATTCATAAATATATAAATAAATGCTGATGATAGTTTTAAATTACCGAAGAAGAGATGGTACCATTTTGTTTCCTTTCCCATGATTCTTTTAGAGGTCACCACACGTCAACCATTACCAAAAGTTGTCTCTGTGCCTCACTGTTTAATTTTCACACTGTCTATCCTTGCTCATAATAGGAGCAGGCCCACAAGCATACATCTTCTTTTAATGTGAATGTCCACACTCTCTTCTGTCATTCCAGATTGAACTCTATTGACGTGAAGTACCAGATGTGGAAACTTGGAGTCGTGTTCACAGACAATGTAAGCCTCCTTCACTCTCATTGCCCGAGACTGTAGAGCTCTTGCAGATAGAGGGAGGTTATGTCAAGAAGTTACACAGATAACAGTGTAGATAATAATCATGGTTTCTGAAAAGAGACCCAAGCACAGACATTGTTACCACCCTATCTTACACATTAATATAAGAAAAACCTACCAGTTTATATGGATTTCCACTTACGTTTCAGTGGGACCATAGACTTCAGAGGATTTGTAGGCATTTATAACACACCTAAATAAAAATAGAAAAAATGGTTTTACTAGGAAGAGGATGCATGGGAGGAGGATGTAAAAACTAGTCATGGAGAGTTTGAAGAGGCAGTTGGAGAAACAAGGTATTTCTGGGATTGCCATAATAAAATATATGACCTTATATATATATTAGAAACTAATACATTTTAAAAAATAGTTGTGCTTGCTTTTCCCCAAAATTGAGTACATTAAACCATTATATTCCTTTTCTTGATTTTTTTTTCATCAAAACCCGTTAGACAGTAAACATATGGCCTGGGTATATATGTCAATGTGATTGAATATAGTCAACCATTACCAAAAGTTGTCTCTGTGCCTCACTGTTTAATTTTCACACTGGCTCTTACAGTGAATGTTTCATTTTCCTAGTCTTTAAGTCTGTGACAGCAAGCCAGCTCTCTTCCCTCCATCCCCACCCTTCTACCCAACCATCCAAGGTACTCCTGATAGCTTCAAAACTCATTTCATAAGTTCCACTCAGAGCTGTCAACTGTTAGTATAATACCACTTTGCAACTACTTTCTCATCCAATGGTGGAAAATTTCTCAGTGAGCAGAAGCCACCCAACTCCTGCTTCCATAGCCATCTCACACTCAGATAGTAAGCCTGCCCTGACTGGGGCACACTGGGGGAGGGGAGGCTTTCTCCAAACCACAGTCCTTGCATAACCCTTTTTTGCCCAATTGAGTCAGACTTTCATATTTTCATTTCTGTGTAATTTACTGCCATCCGAGAAGTTGGGTGTGAGTTAATCCTGAAGGCATCCTGGAGGAGTTCCTTTAAACATCTTTAAGAGACCTGTTAGGCTGTCAGTCCCCTGCAGCTTTATGGCTTCTGTTTGGCCAGTCACTTCTCTCATGTTGTCTGGTCTTCAGTGGTTTGGTTGGTCTCTGAAAGCAACAAGGGTGATCAGATGAAAGATGGGATTCCCAGAGGCCTTTCTTATCATGCAAAAAGAGTAACTTTTAGTACAAAAATGCTCAAAGTACCTACGCTAGGCATTGATTGCCCTTTCTCCACGTGTCACTGAAGGTTAGCGGGTCAATGAGCATCACGCCATGATTAGCTTATCAGCCATCTACAACGCTTTCCTCTTGTGTTTCCCATGTGTATCCTTTCCCCTCAGCCTTTGCGTCTCTTGCTAGCCAGTGAGATGATGTCTTCTTACTGTCCTATGGCAAGTGTGTCGCTTCTAAACCCTTCCTGCTACATCCTGTGTCCTTTTCAAATGCTGTTTTTCTTTTCCTAGCTCCAGTCCCCTGTTGCCCACGAAATCTTGCATGACCCAACTCTCCTTTTTCTTCCTCTAAGATTAGAGTCAGAACAACAGTACTAATCCTCTCCTATGAGTTACTGTCACAAGACACAACATCTGCAGGAGAAACTTGCTCCCAAGAGTTAAAGCAACCATTGGGCTTCTACCCTGCATCTTCACTGCCCCTACCAAATATGGACACTTACACAGTAACGAAAACAAATAATTTACATTAATTATAATTCAGGCCAATGGAGAGAGGGCTCAGCAGCAGTTGAGGGTACCCGCAGAAGACCTGGGTTTAGTTCCCAGCACTCACAGTGTCTCTAACTCCAGTTCCAGAGTAGTTCCCTCTTCTGGCCTCTAAGGTCATTGTATTGCACACACACACACACACACACACACACACACACACACACACACACACACACGTATATGTGTGCCTGTACAAATAATTAAAAAGTAATTTCTTTAATTATGATTTAGAAGACTTTCCCAAACAGCACCAAGTATGTAGTTAAGGTCACAACAGTGACGTCAACGAGTACTTTAATTGCTCTTGGGATTTACTTTAGTTCATGCAATGTGCAGTGGTACCATAATAAAACTGCTCAGGAACTATTCTACAATTGATTCTAACTAATAGGTCTTAACAATCCCAACATGTAGATAAATGAAGACCAGAGGAAAAGAGATAAGGAAGGAGTCAGTGTTGGTGGTTTTGTGGGGTGACTATAGACATGATCTGCCAAACAGAGGCAGTCTTTCTTGTCCCTGAATGGCATTCGGTAGCATTTTCTCTCATCATGGATCATCAGGATCTGATGGATGGTGGGGTCACAGGGCAGCCTCCATAGCCAAGAATTATCTGGTGCAAAATAGCAAGCACCAAGCTGAAGCCGAGACCCTGCAGTCAGGATGTAGGATGATCCTTTCTATTATTTGTGAAAGGATGAATTAGAAGAGTTGGTGTAAAGGAAAAGTTACCCTGAGCCTTTCATAATAAACTAAATAAAGGTAAAATGTGCAAAGAGCGAATCCAGCTAATTCGAACTGAAGAATTACAGTCTAGGCAGAGGGGGGGAGTGCAGGGGTTTGTACAGAACTAGGTGGTGGTGGCAGCTCTTGCTGGTTTTTGTGTACTCTGCTGTCTGACATGACTTCCCCCATTTGCTCCTAACAGTCCTTCCTCTACCTAGCCTGGTATATGACCATGTCTGTTCTTGGACACTACAACAACTTTTTTTTTGCTGCCCACCTCCTTGACATCGCGATGGGCTTCAAGACCTTGAGAACTATCCTGTCCTCAGTTACCCATAATGGCAAACAGGTAAAAGGTCATATTTCCCTTAGGGAAACTAAAAATGGCAAGATATAAGTCTGAAAAAATAAATCCAGCCCTTATGTGACAGTATGTGGCTTTAAAGATTGTCATGGCTGGATAGTCTATGTCTTCTCTTACAAACTATGATCAGTAAATCCAAGGACCCTATTACTCAGGTTTAGGGATTGTCTTGATGGTTTAGCTAGATGATCTTGGGTAAGTGAATATTTGCCACTATCAAATCCTTTTTCTGGTAAAGTACAATTAATAACAACACCTTATCAGATTTTGTGAAAGTTGAGAACAACTCCAGCCAGCTCAGGACCATCTACATTGAGCACTACACTGAGGATGTTAGTTCTTGTCTTGCTTATGACACGATGCTTGCTCCACCTGATACTATGCTGTGCCAAAAACTGTTGCGGAGTCCAGATGCTTTACTTACACTGACAAGAAGGTGTTGAAGTTTTAGTGATTTTTAATTTAATAAGGCATCTTCATGATTTTTAAAATTGAACTACGTCTAAATGATATTTTATAGTTGACAAGGGCAGGCTGACACAGGGGACAGCTGGTCTGGGTCCAGACATCCCACTGACATTCTGATGGCTCTCAGCTGCTCATACTGGCCCTCTGTTACTGTGTCTGTGCAGACGTATGCATTTACTCATTTATCAGCTGCTCCGCGTGTCCAATTGGTGGTAACAATTCTGTGCTAATTATCTGGAGCCACAGCCCGTCTAGTCCAGTCTATTTAATTAATCAGTGCCCCTTCGACCTGTAATCACAGGTACTTCTACTATCATTAGCACAATCCCTTGTTTTCTAAAGTCCAGCAAGAAGCTCCTACGCATGCTGCCCCAGGGCCTGAATAAAGCTGTGATGCTCATGGCAACTCAGAGGACAGAGACAGAATCCCTGTGTGCTCTGCTCCTTTGCCAGTCGGTGGATTCTGACAGAGCTCCTAGCACGGGTAACAGAGAACTGGCACAGTGAGTAGGAACACTTCCTGCTTTTGCAGAGGATCCTGGTTCAGTCCCCAGCACCCATGTTGGATAGCTTACAACTGACTAACTCCGTTCCATGGGACCCCACACTCTTTTCTGGCTACTTCAGGCACTGCACCAGCTGGTGTCACATACATACAAGCAGGCACACATACATCACCTAAATAAAAAATTTGACGTATACTACAGGAGAGAATATAGTATTTTCTGAACATTAAAGCTGCTTTCTAATACATATGTATTTGATTTGAGTGTGAAACTAAATCAGAATTTATCTTTACTTGGTTTGTGTTGTGTGCTTATTAGTCAATTAAGGAGTCAGGCTTAGCATGAAATGCTTTGGCAGGCTGATAAGTGAAAGAAAATGTGCAAATAAACTTTACTTGTGAGCTAAGAAGGTGAGGAACAATGAGAGTATGGGTCATATTGGCTTCTAGTCAGTAAGTCCAGGTGTGTCCGTAGAGGACTTCCCTCCTACCTAGCCGTCAGTTACACCAGTCACACATCCTGTATCCCCAATACATGCTAAATGTCCCCTTGCTTTCAGCTCGTGTTAACTGTTGGCTTGTTGGCTGTTGTTGTATACCTGTACACTGTTGTGGCGTTCAATTTCTTCCGAAAATTCTACAATAAAAGCGAGGATGGTGACACGCCGGACATGAAGTGTGACGACATGCTGACGGTAAGCTCCTGACCTGGAAGGAAACCACGTGGCCATCCACGTCCACACGGCATTGCCTCATCCCCAGAGCAGGAGAGGAGGAGGTACCTGGCCCAAGGGAAGGCTGAGTGGCTCTTCAAAACACGGCCATTGTCATTTCAGCAGAGCATCAAGGACCGTCTGTGAATCCCCCTGCCCCCGCTTGCTCAGCTTAGTAATTAGTAGACTTGCTGAGAGATGGAGTTAGAATTAGGGCAAGTGTTAGCTTGTGAGCAGCAGGTAGAATGTTCTGAGGCCTTTGCTCTTTGCTCACCTCACTGACTTTACCTGATGTTACTCAGATCCAAAAAAATGTATCTTAACAGAATTGATCCTTCTGCTTTCATATTGAACATCTTGTCCTAAAGGTCCTTGGTCTTGGACGGTTAACAGATGTTCCAGTTTTCACGTCGTCATGTGTCACTACTGTACGGCTTGCCTCTCTGATGATGGATGGATGTTTCTGGAAGAAAACATTCCATCAAAAGCAATGTAGGGCAGAGAGCATTATAGTTCTGGAGGGAGAGAGTCCGTCATGACAGGGAAATCATGGGGAAGGGAGAGACATCATGAAGTCAGGGGCAAGAGGCTGGTCACATTTCATGCATACTCAAGAAACAGAGCAGCAAGCAGAGCTTGACAATGTGACTTCACAACCCCTCCCATGTGACATATTTCTTCCAGCAAGGCTCTGCCTACTGAAGGTTCCATAACCTCTGAAACTGCACCACCAACTGGAGACTAGGTATCCAGACACACGAGTCTATGGGGGAACACTTCATGTGCAAATCACAAACGTTACTCGCCTTGAGCATTTAGGTTTGGGAGAGGAAAACTAAGCCAAAGGACTTGTTGCTGGCGGGGGAGAGCAAGGTCTTCCTGTAAGCCCTTCACATGTTGAAATACCTACAAGGGTGGGGTTGTGTTTGAGTGTCCAGGTGTGATAGGATGAGCCTGAAATTTCTCTGGAAAAAGAAATGTCCTGGAAGAGTGGCATGAACAAGATACCAATAATTTGATGAATAATAAATTAGGTATTTCTTCACCTCCTTGGGAATAGAATAGAGTACCTTGAAGTACATATAAATACTAAAAGAAATTAAACCGTGATAATGTTGCTTTTTACAATCATAAATATAAAAAAAATCAGTAAATCTTACTGACCATATATAAGCCTCTGAGAGGGAAATGGTAAAAGTGAATGTCAATCTTTCTCCTCAAGTCAGTAACAATTAAGACAGGTTTGAATCCTTAAAGTAATAAATTTTAATAACAAACAGGACTTTCTGGATATTATCTAAAACATAGAGACTCATGAATGTCAAAAATTATTATTTTTGAGAATAATGAAGATAAATCAAGTCTTACAGACAAATGATAAGCTGGCTAAAATGTAATCAATACGATAAGGAAGGGATGTTTTCCTGATTGGCACAGGTCTCAAGTACCCTTAAAAAAGACATAAGCCAGGGTCTGCCATATGCTCAGTAGGAAAGGCACCTGCTTCCAAGCCTACAGCCAATCTGAATTAAGTCAACCAAGCCTGCATGGTGGAAGAAGAGATTCCTGAAAGCTGTTCTCTGGCCTCCAATCCATGCCATGGCATCCAATCCCCCCCCACACACACACAATAAACAAATAAAAAGTAATGTAAGCAATTTTAAAACATTATTAAAAACAAGACAATACACAAAGGGTCAGTTGTGTTGCTAGATATTAATTCATTCAGCTCACAGGTCTAAAAATGATGCCTACTACTCTAAAGAAAGAAATTTAGACCAGAATAGCAGAAAATCGAATTTAATTGTTAAAAAGTAGTAAAGCTTGCAGTAACTCCAGTCAGTGACATGGTGTGCGTATGTACCAAAGTCTGTTTGCTGTGTTAGTTGCTCTTCTCATGAGGCTCCGTGTGACTCTTCAACCGTAGTCACGGCCCCTGACATGACTCAGTTTTCACTCAATATCTACACACATATCTAGTGTCTTCCTTAATTTTTCTTAGGAACACCACAGCCTTGCCTTGGTGGGCTTGTCTAGCAGTATGGGATGTGAATACAGAAGGCAGAGAAACTCGTCTCCATTTTACTTTTGCCTGGCCATTTCAAAGTGCTTGAGAGCAACTTTAAGGCGTGAATTGTGTGTCGTGGCTCACAGTTTTGGAGGTTAGACGGTGGTGAGGTTGGGGGTGGTAAATGCCTGTCAGAGCAGATCGGTTTGCATCTTGGTGACCAGGAAGCAGGGAGCAATAGATTCTGAAGGGCATAGCTAGCTTGGAGGGCCCGTCACCAGGACCTGATTCCTCCATCAAGACCCCACCTCTTGCTCCCTCTAAGTACCATTTAGATCCATCCACCGATTCATCCATTCCTTTTATTAGAGCCCTCCTGACCTACTTGTCTCCAGAAGCGTCCTCATGGACATGCAACCAAACTCATATGTGCTTCTTTATCAAATCAAGTTGACAAACATGCTTAACATCACTGTCTTATTTTAGGAAAGTAAGTGGGCTCTTGACTTAGCTAGAACCTGGAAATCATCAGTTTGAGGGACTTCCGGTGGCTATATATGGTGTAGGCATTCTCTGCATAGCTCCATGAGGTTTGTATCTTGTCTTCGGATGCTCTGTGAGGAAGGGTGTCTGGTGTTTCCTTTCAGGAAGAGAAAACTGAATCTTTGCTGCTCTCTGTGGGTGGAGAGCAGTGATCGGCAGGAACGCCAACCTTCCAGCAGGTGGCACTGCAGCCAAAGTATTACAAGCTCTACGACTCACCCAGGGATGTCTTCTTTCTTCCCAGATCGTGATGTTTCAGTCTAAAAATCTAATTAAACCAGCCGTCTCCTCATAGGGTTTGAACTACTTCTTCAAGAAAGTGGGAGGAGAAAGTGTAAGCAAAAAAGAGAAAAAAAAAAGCCTATAGCTGGGGCAAAATGGTGGTAGCTGAGGAGTCTGGGTACAGAAGGGCATTGTTGCCCAGAAGCTTACGGATGTCCCAGGAAGCTCTGCAGGACCAGTGGACCCTCAGCCCCCACCCCTTTCAGATAATGATGAGAGAGAGGCAGCTTGGAGGAGTTACCTGCTCACACACTTGTTGGTGATCACCTCAGTTGATTAGCAGTTCTCTCTCACACAAGCATCTAACCTGATCTTTCCATCAAGGTCTCTGGCTCCAGATTCCTGGTTCCCAGGTAGCACCTCTCCCTCTGCCACACATCCTTTGAGCCTCCTCATTCTTCCTCCTTCCACCCCCACCTCTCTCTCCTGATCTCTCCCCAGTTTTTTTTCTCTCATTTTTTTTTCAGACTCCCTTAAAGAAGTGTAGTTTTTTGTCCCCCAGACCTGCCTCTTCCATTTCAGCCCTCACTAGGCTCACTGTATGATAAGAAATGTGGAGAAAGGGGGTTCTGATTCTCAGGAAAAGGCTGATAGTTTAACCGCTGAGCCCCAGACACTAGTGGGTATTCACACACCTCACCAGTGTGGCCATTATGGGCTCCATTTGGAAAGCTAAGCTAGGAAAGCCCCTCTGACCACCCAAAGACACTGTCACAGTAACATTAACCAGCCAGGACACCACCTTTGCTCCCCGTGGCCTCTGGTCCATGTATGAATGTACTCACATTCAGAGAAGAGCATGGGACCGCCATTTTCTCCTCGGTAAAAATAAATAACATGTGTGGTATAAAGAATTTAGACAGAAAAACAGAAGTATACCGTGAAAATATATTACCGTTTCTTTAAAAAGGCACTGTGAACAATTTTAGCCACCAAGTTTTAAGGACTCAATGTAGTATCCCAAAGGGAGAGATTTTTGTTTTGTTTTGTTTTTTTTGTTTTGTTTTTTTCAAGTGACCATCTCCAAAATTTCACATCTAGACACAGACTCAGAAGACAATGTGTTCAGATAGGCCTAAACCAGCCTGGGTGCTAAACTAACTCTTTCTAGAGGATGCTCTTGGCCTTCCTACCACAAAGAGCCTTTTCTAGCCTCCAGAGTAGTGCTGATGGGCCCATGGGTTTTTACAGTAGTGGGGGTTCAGGGCAAATGTCATCATGGTTTTGGCTCATTGTATGTCAGGCTGAGAGAGTACCTTTCTGAGCATGGTGGTTCAGGTTGATTATGAACCTGATAGGATCACGTGGGGATGGGACTGTGGGCATGTGAACCAAATGCAAAGGTGTAGCCAGGCTTTTCCCCTTCTCTGTGGAGGGCGCAAATAAAGAGTCCGTAATGGGTATGGGTAAGGGACACGCGTTAAATGAATTAGGGTGTGTAGAACAGGCCAAGAAGGTCTCACTCTGGAAGACCTTCAGACTTCTGTCCTTGAAGGATATGGTTTTGATGAGAAAGGGTACCACCTGGCATGGAGGATGTGTATATATATAATTTCCTGCTCTAGTTTACACACGTGCGAAGATGCCAAAACATTATATATTTTAGGTCTTAATTTATTCACTTTTCATTTAATTGATAAGTATATTTCATTTTAAATCTTCTTTAATTGTATATAAAATTTGAATTCTCTTCAAGTAAAAATATATTTAAAGTTATGAGTGATATGAATATACATTATCATAGAAAAAAGGAAGTCTCCTAAAATCTGAAACGTACAGGATGGCCCTGATCGTAAGGGATCACAGAGTCCTCAAATGCCTGTGCGGCTGAAGCTAAGCCCTGTGTCATAGACATTATAGCAAAAACCTTTCGGTGCATCCTGCCTCACAGTTGTGGGCAGCCTTTTTGTTTTAATGAATGAGCTTCCCATCCTCTTTATCTTTCCACACCATCTTTCTTCATTAGCCTAGACACTAAGTAGAAAAGATTTCTGCATCCCACTGTATTAGCTCTAAGTGAAGTCAGCAAGTCCCCCTTCCTTCATCAAGCTCTGTTTCTAAGATTCTGTCTTTCACTCCACTGGGCTTTTAATTTCTTGTTCTGTGTCTGTGCCATTGTGGAAATAACCAGACAATATAGTTTTATATAGCTCGTATTACGATAACATGATGGTAATGCTATGTTGGCCTCATGTGCTTCAGGGCTAATGAAGCACTTCCCTTTCTCTCCCAAGTGGCACAGAAGGTCTAAGCAGAGTGAACAGTGCAGAGTTTAGCTTAGGAGACAGTGCAAGAGCCATGATCAAATCACATGAAGGAGGATTAAAACAGACAGATGACACAGAGCACAGAGATCCTTCTCATTCAGAGTGAGAATTTAGAGAGAAAGACTCGTGTTAGTGGTGTGTCGAGGAGGGTAGCAAGTCTCAGAAGTGTCTCTGCTCCTGTCTTCCAGTGTTACATGTTCCACATGTATGTGGGCGTCCGTGCTGGAGGGGGCATCGGTGATGAAATTGAAGACCCAGCAGGAGATGAGTACGAGATCTACCGAATCATCTTTGATATCACATTCTTCTTCTTTGTGATTGTCATCCTTTTGGCTATCATACAAGGTAAGTCACACCCGGCTGTGGCTCTTGGGTGTTTTGACCTTGAGCCATCAGCTGCTGGAGCCAAAATGCAAGGTGGGCTTAACAATATGACTTGTTTTCTGCCAAGGCCAAATGGAACCTTTTCTTCTAGTATTTCTTCCTTAGAAAATCTCTAGAGGGAAAAATAGAGAAGTATGTTTTGATGCAAACCAACCAACCCCACAGACTTTACCATAAAGGGAATAGGAGTTCATTCTTGAACCGAATTTGAATAATCATGTCCTGGGAACATAGATTTATGTTACCCCCAATCATCAGTTCTAACATGGAAACAGTTTTATAAAGCTTTATAGGAGTCATAAATCAAGGCAAAAATAAACATTGGTGAGGATATCATATCAGAGAAGCAGGTATAGAAAAATGGAGAAAGCTTTTCTATAGGCCTCAGAGGCTATCAAAGGACAGCCTTCTTAGCTTTGGGGTTGGTGAAAGCTAGGGTTCTGCTAAATTAATGGATTCCAAAAGGTTTTTAATCTATTAATCATGAAATGTTTGCTCCTACCCAAAAGCAGTTAAGGAATGGGCTATTCAGGGGTCTAAAGGTAGCCCAAGCTAAGGAGTCATCTACTTTCTTTGGGGGAGTGGGGTAGAGGAGGGTCTCTCACTGTTACCTAGGCCTCTTCGATTATACTGGCTAGTCACTACACCACAGGGACCTCTGTCCCCTTTCTGTGGGAATTCCACCAAGTCCTGGAATTACAGGCTCTCTCTGCCATCTTTACCTTTTTAAATTCTAGGAATCAAAACTCAGGTCCTTGTGTTTGCATTGCACGCACTTAGCAGACTGAGCCATCTTCTCAGCCTGTTTGATCTCTACTTACAGGAAAAAAAGAAAGTATTCTACAGGGTTTGACTCCTAGTCCTGCAGCATTACCAGGTTTGAAAGCTTGGGTGAGCTGTGAACCATTCAACCTGAGGCAACAGGCCAGACGTTATTCAAATCTCTAAGCTCTACAATTGTGGATAGGTTTCAAACAAGGGCATCAGTTCAAGTCCCCACTACTGTAGTTGGTACCTGATTAGTTCAACATGTACAACCGCATTTCATTGGTGACTACCTACTATGTGTCAGTTATGTCTAGTAACTCATGTTACCTTTCGCTGACATCATGAGGGACTATGCCAACACTTAAAATCTCCATGGGAACTAACTAAGCTGTGACAAGTCTTGGTAACTTGACCAAAGAGTACAGCTGCCCAGACTGGGGTTAGAATCCATAGCCAGTCTGAGTAGATTCAGAATCTTCCCCTGCAGCCATAGAGAAGAGGTAATCACAATGTTCCCCTCTTCCCCTGGCTAACTTACAGTAAGATCTTTTTCTCTCTCGGAAAGCCACTCCTATTCTTGTTTTTTTTTTTTTTTTTTTAATTTCCTATTCAGCACATTTATCCCAGCTCAAGTTAAATGTCTGTAAACACGACATTATTCTTCATATTTCACAGGTGTGATATGACACTGGTAAAGTACACAGATAAGTATAAAGGATTCATAACCCAACTGCAATGTCTTTATGGGAAGAAATAATATTGCTTTATAAGTAGGCGAAGTTTGGGCTGGAGAGATGATTGGTAATTGAGAGCACTTACTGTTCTTCCAAAAGAGTAAGTTGTCAGCGCTATGTTGGGCAACTCACAACTCCGTAAATACAGATCCAGCACCCTTTTCCGGGCTCTGTGAGAACTCGCATATACGTGGATATATGTAGTCATAGACATATACATAAGTAAAAGAAATATTTTAAGAAGAAAAAATTCAAATCATTTGGAAGAAGTAATTGGAAAGTCACAGAACAAAAAGGGGCTAAAACTCCAACAATTCCATGTGTCAAACATGCATCACCCTTGATAAAATTGTAGAGAGTTTATGAGGTTGATTCATATCTCTCAGTCCACACAGTAATGTTTTATTTTTTGTGGGGCTTTTTGTATTTTACAACCACTAACCGCAGCTACTCCTCCTGGCCTACAGTAAGTAATAATATAGCCTGTGTATGTGTCGAGTTCATTAGCATTGTTTTCTTTCCTAGCCTGTCACCTCATTTTAAAATGGTTTTCCAGTAAGCATTCGGCACAATCACTTTATACTCAACTCCCAGAGAGTATCACTTTCCTAGTAGGAAGCAGCCAATATGACCTCAGACCTCTTGCAGCCAATATGACCTCAAGCCTCTCCCAGGTTCAAAGTGTCTTTTAATATGGTTGTGCATTTTCATTTTCCAGAGAAGAACTATCCATCCGAGGGGTTCTGAGTTGAATGATTGTTCACCGTTGATGGGGATCACATAGTCTTTCTTTTCAATACTAGGTTTGATCATTGATGCTTTTGGAGAACTCAGAGATCAACAAGAGCAAGTCAAGGAAGACATGGAGGTGAGGCATTTGTGGCTTGACTGTTGGGTGCTATGAGTTATACTCAGCTCCCCCAGGGTTTACTGAATTCATTTGAAGCTGAACATAGTCCTATAATTTGAAAATCCCCATACAAAGAAGGCTCTGCTTCACTTTAGCTCACAGTACAGGTCTTCAGGTCTAGGCATAGTCCACCTTGCACTGTGCATAAAGATAAATCCAGAGGAGGGCAATGCAAATTAGCCTAGTCCTAGACACACTCATTGGTTGACTTAATAACTGGACCAGCACCTGACCATGGAAGGACTTTTCCAAATCACTTATGAAGCCCCTAATGATTGGTCTAAGATTAGTACCACTTTTGTTTGGGTGGTGGACCTTGTTTGGATAGCTGGCAAGTTTAGAATATCAGTTAAGGATGCAACTAATCCTGTCTAACTGTTTATCATGAGCACACCAATCTCTAAGTCTATGTGTGTGTGTATAGGCTGCAGAAAAGAAAAATGGAAAGACATTTCTGATTGGCCATCATAGTCCTATCCTCCAGTTGGAACCCATATCACTTAGGAAAGTCCCAAGATTTGGTTATGACAGCCATATCACGATCCTCAGTAGGCGATGTTCCACAGACATCAAGGAAATCATGTATTGAGCTTCCTTCCAAGAATGTACTGCATAGCTTTTTATGAGGTGATGTAAACAAATGCCTGTTAATCCTATGTCAGGCCCAAAGCGTGATTCCACTCAAGTCTAACTTGGACCAGTGAATGCCTTGGGATTATTTACAAAGATATGGAGAAGGGGCTACTTACAGGATTGGATATGGAGGATACTTACAGCAGCATGGTTTTTTTGTTTTTGTTTTTTGTTTTTTTAAATAGCAGTGTGGTTGAGGGGTTGCTCATAAGAGCATGAGTGACTTATAGCACTTGCATTCCTGAAAGATTGGGTGATGACTCAGGACAGCTACATCCCTAGAGCTCCCATCCCCCACCTTATAGACAGCTGCACCTGAAAGTCTCCTCCTGCTCACCTAACCTAAGGCAGGGGCCTATTGAACCTGTACCTTTCTCAGCTTCTTGAGCCTGGTTAGTTGCCTGTGTCTAGTAAGTTCCTGGTAGGTTTCCTGGGCTTCCTGAGTTGTCTGAGAGTTTCTTCTTCCTCTAGAAGTAGCTGGCTATATTCAGAGGTGGCAGCTATACAACCCAGTGGACGGTGTTTCCCCTCTCTGCTATCCTTGTGCCTTCTCTGACATCCTGTTACCTCCCCTTGTCTTCTAGACCAAGTGCTTCATCTGTGGGATAGGCAACGACTACTTTGATACAGTGCCGCATGGCTTTGAAACCCATACTCTACAGGAGCACAACCTGGCCAACTACCTGTGAGTGTCCCTTTCAGGCTCTCCCCCTCCTCAGGAGCCAGTTCTCTCCCATTCCTCTGAACTCCAGAAGCAGGGCAGTGGATGGACTCCAGGAGAAAAAGGCTGGTTCTCTCACCCTTGGAGTAGGTGGGCTTAAATAACTAAGCTGTCTATTGTCATGCGAATGATAATGGAGGATCTAGAATAGGGATCGGTTGATATAGCGCCTTGTATAGACGCCTGGCCATGTTCTGATTTCAAACAAGAACCCTCTTGGTTCAAGCCTGAGATAATGCCAGTCCTTCATCCTACAACCCTGTTTTTTCATACCACTGCCACCCCCACCCTTGCCCCCTTTTGAAGACCTATGGGTCTCTCTGGGTACTACAGAAAATTCAGTTAAAATGTTTTGTTGTTTATGCTAATAGTTATGATAATTGGGGGTTTGGATTTACATATATATTTGTATATGTATCTAAGTACATCTAGGTATATGTATGTATGCATGCATGCATATAAAATAAAACTATGGCCTTTCCTTGGGACAAACCCAGATGACAGTTTATCAAAATACCATCCTTAGTTTTGGATCCAATTCTGTCATCAGATGGACAATATTATTATGTCAAGTAACATGATTAGGAGGAATGTAGTTGAACTATACTCAATTAACCTGATAAAAATAGAACATATGCAGCTGGTCTTCAATTAAAATTTGTCAGTGTTGATTTGAGCCTGACCCAAAACAATGTACTTCCAAGGGCCATCCAGAGTTGTACATCCCTTTAATCTCCAAGGGGTAGGCAGTGCGCCTTTAATCCCAGGACTGGGGAGGCAGAGGTGGATAGAACTTTACATAGTGAGTTCCGAGCCAGCCACAACCACATAATTAAACTCTGAGTTTTTTATTTTAAAGTAGCTCCGATATAAAATTATGTGTAAAATTAGACAGGCCATCTCAGAGGACAAGCTTATTTCTTACTGGTAGATTGTAATTAACTTTCGGAAATTAAATTTGTGACGTTTTCTCCATTTTTATAATCCATTGCTATCAAGACATGTGTAAGACTCTTTCCTATGTGTGCTAGTATTTTCATGTGGTCCGCTCCTGACCAGTTTCCCTGTCTCTGTAGGTTTTTTCTGATGTACCTCATAAACAAGGATGAAACAGAACACACGGGACAGGTGGGTGAAGGCCGGTTACGCAGCATCATTGGGGTAAAACTGTAGGACAAGAGACAGTAGGTGATACAACAACATATAGCTATTCAACACTAAGGGGAAGAAGTTTCTTCAGGGGCTAAAAAAATGACCTAGTGATGTAGTGCTTGCTGCTTTCTGGAAGACTGAGGTTCAGCACCCACACAGTAGCTCATAACCGCCTGTGATCCCTGCTCCAGGGATCCAGTACCCCTTTCTGACCCCCATGAGCCCTGCACTTACCAGCGCGCAACGACTCAGACATAGATATTTGATTTGAAAAAAAAAAACATTGCTTCTAGATATTAATTATACTATCTTGAATGAGATGAGTATCAAACAGACTGCCTCCTTTGAAACAGCAACATTTAAAACTAAGCTCTTAACTGAAAATACTAAGTTTACCTGTGAATTCCATCTTTTTTTCTTCTGTTAAAATTGTGGTTATTATATGGCCTGTACTTTCAAATGAACTTCCGCTTACAATATAATTGGGAAAAAACATACGATGTCTACAGTTTTTAGGAAAATTTAAAATTCCCTGTCTGGGTTACTCACTACAAATGGATAGTGGTTTGAACTTGGATAAAATTAAAAATGATAATAAACGAAAACCTTAGAGACTTAAAAATATGATTTTCATCATATATTGGTCAAGCTAAAGACATTCTGTTTATTTAAAGATCGCTTATTACTGAAAGACATTTAAATGGGCTGTCTGAATGCAATGGGACTTTTCCCATTATATACTTTTAATGATATATCAATGGAGTTGAGTATTTTCTTCTGCTCTGTCTTGTGTTATCAAATAGATTTTGGAGACTGGGTTAACACCCTGATTTTCTCTACTTTACAGGAATCTTATGTCTGGAAGATGTACCAAGAGAGGTGTTGGGAATTTTTCCCAGCAGGAGACTGTTTCCGGAAACAGTATGAGGACCAGTTAAATTAACATCGTACCTTGATTGTCTCTGAACCAAAAGCAATCTCTCTCTCTCTTTCTCTCTCTCTCTCTCTCTCTCTCTCTCTCTCTCTCTCTCTCTCTCTCTATTTCTATCTCTATCTCTATCTCTCTCTCTCCCTCCACCTTTCCTCCCTCCCTCCCCTCCCCCCACCGTTCCCTTGGAAACACCTGCTCATATTTTCCACTAAGCAGCATCCTGTGCTGAGGCACTGATGCTCAGTCTCAGAGGACCTGACTGTTCTCCCCCCACCTCATTGTATCTTCACTGAGAAGCCAAGACCGAAGAACAATCCAAATAAGCGTTCAGACTAAGCAGGAACTCTGGAGAGAAATTCATCATGGATACTCTACCATACCACCCACGGACAGCTTCCCCTGAGGGTCATGGAGTCTCCACAAGCTGCCAGACCTGTGCAGCCAAGCATGGCAGCCACACTCACCCAGGCTCTTTATTTTGCCATCCCAGAAGGAAGTGTCTGAGGGTCATAGAGCACTGTAGCACTTAACAGGTTACCATGGACACCAGTTGCAAAGGGAAATAGTGCCTTACTCTAAGTGGGTTGAGCTATGCAGAAGATAATGTGCATGACAAACACCTTTACTTTTCTCTACATCAGCCTCTTTTCTTAGATAAAATGGTTTTGTGATTTTGGTTTCTTTTTCTTTTTCTTTTTTTCCCCTTTATTCTTTACTTTGGTGGAGGAGGGTAAGAAAAGCTGTCTGTGCTATTTTCAAAAGGAGGGTGGTGTGTCTCAGGAGAGAAGGAGGCTCTCGTCATCCAGCTACGTAACATTTACCCTCCCCACCTTGGTAAACACTCTGATGCAACGTGGCAACTTATGAAATCTTTGTATGAAAAATGAAGACTGCAAAAAAAAAATCACAACTTTCAAAAGAAATAAATCATTGCATGTTTATTATGCAAGTTTCAATGAACAAAGAAAGCCTTCGGAAACAAGTTGATCAACACAGGAGAACTTTCGTGATAATTACATCCATAGTGACAGAGCTGTGGACTCACTCATATATCTGGAGTCAGTGTCATCCACCGACAGTTGGAACCATCGCCAACGTGACAGTAGTCTTGGGTTTTCCTCTTTCTTTTGGCCACCTGTGATCATTGGTTAAGGACGCCTTGACAGGCCATCTTTTGATATCCAAGCTGAAGCAATATCCATTCAGAGATTTCATTGGTTGCGTCAAAAGACATGGGTGACCATGTACATCGATTCATTTTATGTTTTTCTTTATTCCTTTTTTTTTCATTTTGAGTCCTTTTAATGTAATTCTAATCTTTACAATTAAAAAGGACAGGTTCAGAATGGAAGCGAGGTCATTCTGCGTACATTGGAGATCTTTTATTACAAGTCTGCTTGTTAATTTTAGAATTGTAAAACGGCTCTAATTAAACTATTTAACTAACTTCCTTGTTCTTCCTCTATCTCTTCCCATTTCTCGTAGACCAGGAAATCATAGATTCCCAAGCTGTTAATTCAGTTTAATAGTGTGTAGGACAAACTCAGACACTTTACAGTCAGACACACATAGCAGTGTTTGTGACTGTGGAGAGTGGGTCCGCTAGGCACTTTGCCCCCTTCCCATCTTGTGGGATAATTCAATAGCAGAGCTAACTCGCTTTCCACTTTTAAATTTTTCATACATCTTTCACTTTAAAGAGCTCTTCCTTGCTCAAGGAAGTGAACTTTTACATAATAATTACAATCCACCTTAGTATCTTAATAGGAAAGAGAAGTAGACCATAAACAAGGAGTTCATTAAACACAGAGACACAAATTAAACATGTGTTATGAGTCATAGACCATCAGGGCTATCAGTTATCAACTGTTCTATTAAGTCTTATCCCACCATCAGAGCTACAAAACCTTGCTTTTGGTTTTGTCTTGGTGTCACTTTTATTTGGGGGAAGGAATAAATCTTGGCGTACTGTAAAATTGCTTCCAAGCCTTCTCAGGAATGGAACCCTATGTCCTAAAGAGTCTGAGTCAAGTAGATCTGGTTACCTCTTTAACACACCAAAGAACGTATATCCATGTGCCATGAAACACTATAGAGGAAGGTTCACTGGAGAATAAGTCATTATCTGAGACAAATTTGGGGGTTAGATTTGGATTTTCTATTTGTAATGTTCACATTGTGGTAGACACAAAGCAACAGTAAAGGTAAGAGATAAAGGAAATTCAGCCATAGGTTTGTCGAGGTCTGTGCACTTCACTGACGGATAGCTCCTGGGAGGTGGTAGAAATACTAGGGAAAGAGACATTGGAATTGGTAAAATGAGGCTTCCATTAGCCAGTGGGCTTTGCAAGCACATCAGTATTGGAAGAAAAGAAAAAAATAGGTGGGCTACTTGTGCAAGTTATACCTGTCCAATCACTATTGACTGACAGAGCAGGACATCATTGGAAGGCCACCCAAGAGAAGATGGTAAAATAACTATGGTGGCTCATGCCTGCAATTTCAGCTCCAAGGGAGAAGCCCTGGGCTGGAAGATAAACATACCTTTATGATACACAATCGAGTTCAAGGTTAGCCTGTGATGGGTGAGACTCTGGCTAAAAAAACCAAGACAAAAGTAATTCAACCATATCAGCATTATTTATTCGCCTAGGAAATAATCAGGGAATCTCAAACGGATCATGACTCTACCTCTCTGATTCACCAGGCAGCCTGAGGCAAGCTCAAGAGATGTGATCCTGTAAGGTATTTTTCTCATCTCTACGAATTGTGGGAGAAAGGATTTGTTTTGTCTTGTGGTTGGAGGAGTTCAGTCTATCAGGGTAGAAAGGCATGGTGGCAATAGATCCACAGTGGTGGAAGCTGCTATATGGTTTATTTATATTTCAGCTAGTTGGAAAGCAGAGAAATCAACCCTGACCGCCATGGCTCTACATCTGCCAGCTGGATCCATGTCCAAAAGGACTCACAGACTCTCAGAGTCACAGGACCAGCTGTGGACCAAGTTTTCAAGCCTTAAGAGAACTGTTTCAAATCAAAGCATGATAGTCATCCTCTCAGAAATATTTTATCCCACCCATTCAGACGTTATCAGGAACACTATCATGGTTACCCTGGGTACCTTCACAAGCTTCAACACGTATCAAAAATCACTAAGATTTTCATCAATTCTCATCTCCTTTTTAGTTCCTGAAAACAATTTTCTCTGTGATCCATGGAATGGATTCAGATTAATGGTTCTAGGTAAAGCTTTGCAAACGTGATAGCCCTCCTTAGACATACATCTGGCATTTTTTTCCAAGACAAGATGCAGCTTGTTTTTATCACCAACCAGTGTTCCTAAGCACTGAGCCGTCTCATCACCCCAGAATGTAGCTTTCTCATTAGCCTCTTACCCCATATCAGCCAGGACAGTGTGACCCATCATAGACTCCTTATAACCTTATAGACTTCAATGGGAAAGAAGAGAGTTAGGAAAGACTTGAGTAAATACCAGTGATACCCATTGACACTCTGATGCTCTGCTTTACACCCCAGGGGGTTCAGTACAACCAGCTTCAGTATGTACAGTTGAACACACACTTTATGAATGAAGAGGCAAAGTCTATTCTAATCCTGTACTCTAAGGGATGCTCCTCAGACAGTTTGCTTTGGTGCTAAGCCCATTTCTGTAGTGAAAATTTGGTTTTCTAAACTATCAGTTATTTCACTGTTGTGGTTATACAATCTATCATCATTAGTGTGATTTTTGTAGTGGAACCAAATTAAACTTATTCCTGACTAGCTTAAACACAATATCAACCAACCAGACCCCCCAGAGCTCCCAGGGACGAGACTACCATCCCAAAAGAACACGGGAATGGAACTATGGCTCCATCTTCAAAAGTAGCAAAGGATGGCCTTGTCAGACATCAGTGGGAGGAGAGGCCCTTGGTCTTGTCAAGGCTCAATGTCTCAGAGTGGGGAAATGCCAGAGTAGAGAAGTAGGAGGGAGTGGGTGGGTGGGTGAGGGAGCATCCTCAGAGAAGCAGGGGTGGGTGGGTGGGATAGCAGGTTTCTGGAGGGGAAACCAAGAAATGGGATAACATTTAAAATGTAAATAAAAATGCAATTAAACATATACAAATATATTTGCATGTATATAAAAATGAATGAGGCTCAGACTATGGTTATTTTATATGACTTTGACAATTTCGGGGGTGGGCAGGGAGGTAACCCCTAATCTACTTATCTAACCGCTGTCCCAGCTACTTCCCCAGCAATGTTCCCTGATCTTGCTGTTTCTCCTGGCCATGTGTTCATGGTACCTCTCCTCTCATGGTGGCTTCTACTCTCATCCTCTTTTCCCTTCTTCTTCATCCCCATGCAGGTAACTCAAAATCCACCTACCTCGAATCTTCTAGTAATTGGCTCTATCCATTTTTTTTAACCAATAGTTTTAAATTAAGGCACAAGGTTTGCACAACAAAAGCCGAGGATGTGAGAATTTCTTTATAGGCCTAGAACAGAATTTAGCATTATATTACATAGCAACAGGCCAAACCTTAATAGTTTTAGTTCTTTTTTTCTCAAAAACTTGTGGACCATATTACTAAGAAGATTTCATAAGGTCAAATAATTTTTTTAAGATCAGGTCACACGAGTGCTCGACTCCAAAGGGAAATCTAACACTTGGCTTCCTTGCTCATGTCAGGGAGGGAGGATCTCTCCACCTCTGCTGTGTTCAGGATTTGGAAGCCTACAGATTAAACTGAAAAGTTAGAAGAACAGATAGATTTAAATTTTGGCTATGGCTTTATTTACTACTATAATATAGCTTAACTTGCCCATTCTACGAGCTGTGATAGATATAAGTTGCTGATGTAATAAGACATAGTCATTGGTATGCAAAAAAATGAAAAAAATGTATGACTAAGACTATATGTCTTTTAAGATGTCAAGATTAAATACCAGAGTCAAGGAGGTGACACAATAAAAAAAATAGGCTCCTTTACAAACATGGCTTATGTTAAAAACTATGAAATGCCTAAAATAAACATAAACTGGGAAAAAGACTGGCATGAAAACCATAAATTTTACTGGGCAATTCTTATTTACTTCTGATCTTGTGTTTACAGAAAAATGTGGGTCACTGCTACTGCAGATATAATCTCAGATGGCCGTGAGGTTTCTGAAAGGATTTTGTTTTAGTCTTTTTGTTTCATAATCAAACAGAATTGTCCATGCGTGTTAGTTTTTCTTACTTGAAACAGGAAGGGAAGTATGTCTAGGAGCCTGAGGAGGCTAAAGAGGAGAGGAGAATGAGAGAGAAAATGAACAAGAGAAAAACATACTGTGGATGGCCTTTCCTTCAGTCTCTGCTCCTTGGGATCCATCCCATCTGCAGACACCAACCCCCAACACTGTTGCTGAGGCTGACAAGTGCTCCCAGATGGGAGCCTAGTATGGCTGTCCTCTGAGAGGCTCCACCAGCATCTGACTAAGACAAATGTAGATACTCACAGCCAACCATCGGACTGAGCCTGGGGATCCCAATGGAAGAGTTAGAGGAAGGACCAAAGGAGCTGAAGGGGATTGCAATCCCATAGAAAGAACAACATCAACTAACCGGTACCCTCAGAGCTCCCAGGGACTAAACCACCAACCAAACAGCACTCATGGAGGGACCCATGGCTTCAGCTACATGTATAGCAGAGAATTGCCTTACCCTGCATCAATGGGAGGGAGGCACTTGGTCCTATGGAGGCTTGTTGCCCCAGCATAAGGGGATGCTAGAGAGGTGAGGTGGGAGTGGGTGGGTGGGGGAGCACCCTCTTAGAGGCAAAGGGGAGGAGTTGGCATGGGGGTTTGTAGCGGGAAGACTGGGAAGGGAGACAGTATTTGAAATGTAAATAAATAAAATAACCAATTAATAAAAAATCCCAGTAAACATTTTTAGGTAATTAAAAAAGAAAGAAAAGAAAAAAGAAAACGTACTCTGTGGCTGGATATCACTGAAGCGCCCAGAATAACTTTGTCAGGATGAAAGCAAGCCAGCGATGGGTCAGGAACGAACAGCAAAGAAATTTACAGTATGAAGAGTGTTTGAGCCATTGTTACTGACTTTGAAGATTGAGAAGAGAGCCCACAATGGTATGTCCAGTTGACTTCTGGAATTTGTGAATGACCTCAGCTGACAGAATTAAAGGACACAGAAATCTCTGTCTTCTAGCTCATAGGACCTGAATGAACAGGAAGTGGATTAACCCCTGGACCTCCAGAAAGGAGCAAGCTGTGTCTACACCATCCAATCTATAGATGGTGTAGGGTCCTTGCCCTCCCAAACTATGAGATAACAAATGAGTATTGCTCTGAGATGCCACATTTATGGTACTTTATTATCCTAACAACCTAAAACTAAACTGAAGAGAATAATTTAGCAGTACAATGTTTGAGTGAGATACACATGAGACAAAGCTAATGGAAGTTTAGATTGCATAGCTGCACTTAAAAACATGCAGAAAAAGCTACTTAAAACACAGAGGGAAAAATAAAACCTCATGAAATGGGGAATTTCTTTTAAACACAAAGCATAAGAAAATCATCTGAATGGGTGCAGAAAACACTAAAGAGATAGTACTCTCTTGTGAAAGAAGTCAAGAAATTTCTCAGCCTTAAACACCTACACGAGGTGCAAACTATGAAAATACTCTATGCCAAGGAATATACAGTCCCAGCAGAAGGAGGGACAAAACCATCACCAAAGCTGTCTACTGCAGCCTTCTTGCACTTTCTACTCAACAACTTGAGCAGGGAGCTGATGCAAAGCAAGTGAAGACATCCACACTCTAAAGATAAACTATGTAGAGTGGACACAGCAATGGCTATATGTTTAAGCTGTATACATTTATTTTTCTATAGATCTATATTTTTTAAAATGACTTTTCCCTGATTCCTCCAACCCCAGTCTGACTCTGCAGAGCCCAGTCTTAGTTTTATCCTCATTTGTAACGCCATTCCTCTGGGAACCGTTTACCCTCAACAGATTTACCAATTTGTCCCATACTCCTTTATTATGTAACCTAGAGCCCATAACCTCACTGTCTTCCACTTGAACATCCCCCAATGCCTTCCCCAGGCTGTTACATCCTTGGGCTTCTATGCCTCATGCAGCCACACAGAGACAGTTACTCCTGCTAGCACCACATTCTAGCCTAGTAAATATTGCCTCCCAGGGGCTCCCCACACCTTTCTCCTCACATTTCCTGTGAAGAGATCCTTCTTGGTAGTCTCAGATTTCTGTGGCCATGTTGGGGAACTCCCACCGAGATCTATGCAACTGGACACTCACATGATGACTTTTAGGTTGCATTAGGATAGGAGAAAGAGAAAGGGAAGAATAACGGGAGAATGGTACTTTGGTTTTTCTGACTAGTCCTTACATTTTTGCTTTGTTGATTAATGTTATTTAATCTTGATTGTCAAATTGATAGGATCAGTGTCAACTAATAGTCATGTGCCTGTACAGGTCCTTGTGATTCCAGGGAGGACTTACTTGGGAGGGAATACCCTTCCCATGGATAGGTGCTCTCTTCTGATATGTGACCCACACAGAGAGAGGTTCAGGAAAATCCTTGTAGCCAGCCTGATGTGCTTCTTGCTGGTGAGTTTACCTAGCCTTCTCTGACATAGAATTCCAGCTTATGATGTCTTCTAATATGGTCTGGAGGTTAGCCACTCTCCAGGTATCCCCAGGCTTTTAGTACTACATTTCTCCTGCTGAGGCCTCCCTCTTCATGCACTAAGCAATACCACATTCTTAGACCCTATCATGTAAACCAGTCTACTAAGTCCTCTTTCAGAGAGAGAGAGAGAGAGAGAGAGAGAGAGAGAGAGAGAGAGAGAGAGAGAGAGTGTGTGTGTGTGTGTGTGTGTGCTTTCCTAGTTCTGTTATTCTACAGAACCCAGCCTAATACATCAACTGGTAAAGGATTTTTAAGTTGTGTTGTATATGTTTAAATTTCTTTTAAGGTGTGTCTGACAAACACATCTTCTGATTGACTGTGATCTTTTAGCAGTCTTGCAAAGGCACTGCCTATTCGGTTGGTCCTGGCTTTATCTGTTTTCCAGTTTGGGTTGATGCCTCAGGTCTTGGGGCTTTGAATACAACATAGAACTCTCCGTGGTACTGAAAGACTTCCCCTGCTTTACAAACCTAATGGAGACTACTGGAAGAGGCATAACCAGCTTCAGCATGAAGAAACTGTGCAAAGAGGAAAAAATGAACTTGGCTTGCCTTGGACATAAGTTTTGAGCACATGTGCTCTTGGGGATCCGTGACTCCTGAGCAGGACAGCCATGCCTGTCTGATGCTGCCTCCTCTACTGTGTATCAGAGTGGCACGTTCTGCTACCCATATCCAACATTTTGAGGCAGTTTGACTCCTTAGTTGATCAATACACACAAATAAATCCATTTATTTATTGGCATTTTCTTGATGTGGACTATACAGCAGGCATTGTCTAAATTACACAATTCTGACCTTACTTTTTCTCAGCCCTCAATTGGACAACTCTTTTCTGGAGATACCCCACTCTTGCCTTTTGTAAGTTCATTCTCTCTCTGTGTCTCTGTCTGTCTGTCTCTGTCTGTCTCTGTCTATCTCTCTCTGCCTCTCTCTCTCTCTCTCTCTCTCTCTCTCTCTCTGTTTCTCTGTCTCATATCCTTAGTAACACTGAAGAAGATGACTACCATTTTGGAGTTATTTATGAAGTTGGGATTCTGTGGCTACTCCAATGATGTGCATTCCCCCCGTGTAAGCTTACTTTTTAAAGCTTATCTTGTACTCGGGTCTAGTTTTTTGACTTAAAAAATTAAAGAAGGCCTAGTTGAGGATCTGTATATTTATGGGTTTTCAGAATATTCTGGCAGATATCCTACCTATCTATCAACACTGAAAAAAATGTCATGGACCTGTAATCTCAGCATTTGAGAGGCCAAGGAAGGAAGATACCATGTCCAAGGCCATCCTGGGATACATAGTGAGATCCAGTTAACACACACAAATATAAATACATGGAGGCATGGGGTGGGGAGAGCAACAGAACAGAGGGACAGAGGGACAGAGACAAAGAGACAAACAGGCTTAGACTAAGAGAAAGAAATGGCTTGCCCTGTTAGCTGCTGAGAATTTTGAGCATTAGGTCTTACATATTTCTAACTATTTGACAGTCTAATTTCTGATAAGTAGTAGAAAAGATATTGAAAATGTTTACAATTAGGCATTTCAACAGTGGTTCTGTATTCTTTCTTTCATGCATTCATTAGATATGTTTTTCTCCCAAATACTAGGCCAGGTTTTTTGGAACAAAGAGGCAAATGAAACAGAATATAAAATGTCTAATCCATTTAAATCCCAGATTTCTTTTCTGTTAGATGAAGATAGGCACATAAAGTACCCAATGTTTGCTATGCACTTGAATAACATCCAGTTTACATTTACATCGTGTGTGTGTGTGTGTGTGTGTGTGTGTGTGTGTGTGTGTGTGTGTAAAATGGTGCATACCTGGAGATCAGAAGACAACTACTTGTGGGATTTGGTTTTCACTTCTACCAAGTGGATTCTGAGGAACTTGGGTCATCAATCTTGGGAGAGCAAACACCTTGACCTGACATCTTGCTATGCTCTAGATACTGGTCTTTTATTACATTTGTTAATGGTTTCTATCATTGTCTCAGGAGTACAGTAAAGCAAATGCCTGTTTACTTTGCATTTTTGTTGTTTAGATAGTTTCTAGCACTACCAGTTCTAACTGTCTAACTCTGCTCAGGGTGGGTGTAATTATATGACTAAAGTCTTTACAATGGACAATTCTGTAAAAAGTTATGCCTGGAAATGACTTCCCTCTGGAATGGGAAAGAAGGATTAAGCTGTTTTCCATTCACATAATTTCAAAAGCTTTCCTTGTGTTCTTTCCCTGGAATTCCTTATCTGTGTCATTGGCACATGGCTTCCCCTCAATGCACCCAAATCAGCTAAATATTACTTAGCTGCCTTTAAGATTCTTTTACGAGAAACTTGAGAAGGAAGTTGGTCACATTTGTAAGCATGTTGGCAGCTTGACTTTCTGTGGGCACCTCTGGTGTCTCCTCCACCCCGTCTTCGTCAAGTGCAACCTAAACTTTCTGTCACATCTTCAACTCCCCCACAGAAAAGGTTAAAACCTTCTGAGTCATTACTTGATCAGGAGAGTAAAATCATAAGCTTCTTTTCTGTCCTTCATAACTTTATTGAGTTACAGCCAGATATATCCATAGCTTGCTGTCAAATCTCCAATTCATGAAGATGTGCTTGTGATATAACCTTGACATTATATTGCTCACAGCTCCTAAAATAAACTCTCCAGCAATCCCTTTCTCAATGCCCTGACATTGTTCAATCTCTGTCAACACCACATGTTCTCTATGTCTGGTATAAGGATGGCTACTGTTGCAAATGTTCCTTTCTGACTTTTGTTCCACATTTAACCTTGCATCATCAGCCTGTTTGCCCATGGGGCTCCACTAGAGAAGATCCCAGTGAGTATATTTCCTGTGCTTTTATTTCCTGAGTTCTGCCAACATCTCATGGAGTCAACTGGGATGTCAACTTTGGCCAGATCTCAATACCATCAGAGTTGCTCTTCTCCAGAAATTAGAATATACTTAAGAAGTTCTCCAAGATGGAGAGATGACACATTAGCTAAGAGTGCTTGCTGCACTGTCAGAGGACCAGAGTTCAGTTCCCAGTAGCCACATTGCATGACTTACACCCACTTCTAACTCCAGCCCCAGGGAATCCAATGGCCTCTTCTGGCCTCTGAGGAATACAGTTGCACATACTCATGCACACATTTGCACTCACACATAATTAAACATTTTAAAACCTTGAAAGTTGTGTGTGTGTGGGTGTGTGTGTGTGCTGTAAGGAGTATCTGTGGAAGTTGATATCCTTCTGTTTGTTTAATGTTTTACACTCTTTCTAAAATCACCTTCAGGGGTATGGATGAAAACTCCAAATGTGTATACCATGTGCATGCTGAATGGCTTTCTGTGTGATGGCTGGGTTTTTTTCTCAGAAAGGCACAGCTGCCTTCCATTAGCTTGGATGGTGAAGGTCAACTTTTTACAGACTTGCATCTAAATTTTGTTCTATTGAGTACTCTGGTGGAAGTGGTTTTAACCAGAGTCAAGGTCTTGATTTATAAAGATGTTCTGAAGATATGTGTCTGTCTTGTAATATTTTGCTCTTCAGATACATGGCAAGCTACATGTGACAAGCATGCTGGTAGATCAAATGCAGAACCTAAAATTACTTTGTCCACACTGAGAAGACATAAAAATGTCCCACTTAAAGCATATCTAAGCACATCTAAGCAACTTCAGAGGCTTCCAAGGAAGGAAACTACCATTCCATTTTGTAGAATGCGTTCCTTCCCTACCTCCATCACCTCAGTTGTAAGTGACCCAGTTTGAAAATGGACTGGCATCAGTTCAGGACATCTCAGATACTCCTTCACTTTCAAGAGACAATAAAAAGTGTTTATAAGCAAGACATCCATCCTATCTCTGGGACTTCACAGGCTTCCCCATCTTTCCCAGTGCAGAAAGAATTGTGTTCTATCACATTTCAGAAAGTAGAAAGCAGATTCAAATGACTCTGGTGAATTCTATTGTCTTTCATGAGATAACTGACAATACCCAGAGTGCTGTTGAGTGGTGCTGGGAATTACTTTGATATTCATTCTCATAATCAGTTGGAAATGAGTATAAAGTCTGAGAAGGCTTAACACAGGTTGCTACCATCTTTGAAATGACATGACATGGGTAGATGGCATCCACACAGCAGTCTCTTCACATCCTTATACTGATTTTTGTGTGTCAGTGTAGAGCTACCCCAAGATGATACCTTTCCTGTCGAAGGCCATGTACCTCTGAGTCCTGTCCCAAACTTTGCTTATGTGGCTGTGTAGTATGTGGCTTAGTGTGATGTCAGATGTTACTTCTCTGGGGTTAATACTTCTCTGTCATCTAGTTCCATTGAAAAATGCTGCCCCATTTCTATGTTCCTCTGGGAAAATAGTGAGAAATCACATGGTCAAAGGCACCAGGATACACATTTCCACTAAGACCTCTAAGGTCTAGGATCCAATATATATCATGGGAACCTTCAAGTTTTGCATCAACTAAATGCACCACAACATAGGCAAGACAGTACCCAGCTGGTAGAAACCTGCCTTAAACCTTAGCCAGGACAGCTTCAGAGAGCTCTAGTCTATAACACGAGGAGGCAGCATGCATGGAAGAAGACTGAAGATATAGTGGGAGCTTAAGGGGTGACAAGCCAGCATTTGCCTCATTTGCTTATGGTCTGATGAGTTGGGCTCTATGGCTGATGGATTCTCAGATGCTGTGATGGACTGGGATTCAGCCATTCATTACAAAAACATATTCTTTAATTGTCTTGTAGCAACTTCACATACTAAATCAAGTTATAGTCTCTTATTTAAGGACTCAAAGTCCAGACATGGTCTTGGTTTTCGTTTTATTTAACATGATTATATAGGCTGTAAAGTGCCTGCCAGGCAAGCACAAAGACCTGTGGTAGAGCTTTTCCCATCTAAGGAAACAGGGCAGGGTGCCCTACACTACTAATTCTAGCACTGGGTAGGCAAAGACAGGCAGATCCCTGGAGCTCACTGGCCAGCCTGCTTAGACTAATTAGTAAACTCTAGGACATGGAGAGACCTTGTTTTAAAAAAGAAAAAAATAAATAAAGGAGGATAAAAGCTGGAGTCTTTTCTTGGCCTCCACAGGAGTCCATACATACATGCATATGCATGCTCACATATAAATGAACACACAGAGAAAATAAAAAGACAGTATAACTATAGTGACTGCTACCATACTGTATACTGTATATTTACTGACATTAGATCCCAAGTATCTTCACATCAAGAACAGAAGTTTGACTAGCTGCTTATTACTTGGATGTTCTGTGTTCTGATTGCTTCATGGCCGTCATCCCACAATCTTTCATATGTAAAACCATGGCGTCATCCTTCTTCAACACACCCACACTTTGAGTGGAGTTGTAACAACTCAACAGAGGTGAGAGGTGTGAAAGAGAGAGATTTTTAAATGCCCAGAGGACAAGTGCCGATTACGAAGGCTGCAGCAGGCTCGGCCCTGAAATTGCTTTCCCTCTTCCTCTGTCTCTTTCTCTCTACCCGTCCCTCCTGCCAGTCGGTCACATCCCTATCGACTTGCAGGCTACCTGTGTGCACGGCTCTCCCTCTGCCTCCTGTGTCAGTTCTTTAACCAGCTCAGACATTGTTCAGTTAAAACAGACGCATAGCTTGGAGCTGCTTTTCTGCTAACTTCCTCTTTTGGAAAGAGAAAAAGAAGGGGGTGAGATGGGTACCTAGGGCTACCCAGCTTCCTTGATATGATCATATAACAAGAGGTGCACAAGGGAAACACCTTCCCTGTCATTAGGATATAAATCTCAAGAGATAGCAGGAAATGACTCTAGCAAATACAGAGTTAATGACCTAGCAAAATAATATAATTAGGTAGATCCACTAAACTCACTCTCTCTCTCTCTCTCTCTCTCTCTCTCTCTCTCTCTCTCTCTCTCTGTGTGTGTGTGTGTGTGTGTGTAGGTGGTGCAAAGATTGTTATGAGTGTGAGATCAAAGCTCACAGTGTAATTAAATCTCAGTGTAATTAAATCTCAAGTGCCAGTATTGCTCAAAGGAACTTACTTTTTTATTTTAATTTTTGACTCAACTTTTGTGAATGTCCCTGGGCAAGTTAGCTCTGAGTGGTACAGTTCTGCATGGGGAAACCCAGATGGTTTTGGTTGGGTGCTCAGCTGGAAGAACACGTTTGTGCCCTGAGGCCTTTCCTGCCCTGGCAAGTGAGCTGTGAAAAGAAGAGAATAGGTCTGGCAGCAGGCTCTCTGCTAGCTACTTTAAAGGCCTTCTCCATTTAACCTTGGCCACAGAAATGGCCTGAGGCATCCCTGCTGTAGCAGTAATGCGTGACCCCTGGCAACCATATAGAAGTTTATATTCTGACAGGGTTTGTTATTATAAAATAGAACTTACTGCACTTATTAAGCAAGGTCAGGAAGAAGCGACTGATTAAAGACAAGTATCACCTATGTTTTCCCTCATTCGTGGCTCCTAGAACAGGGCAGGGGTATGGCCGAAAAACGAAGGCTATTAGGGATGTTGACTAAGAGAAAAGGGGGACGGGGAGCTTAAAGAACAGTAATGGAAGGGATGAATATAAGAAAACTATGTTAGCTGCACACATGGAAATGTCATACTAAAGCCCCTACCTGGATGTTTAACAACAACAAGAATTAGCTCAGTAGAATCTGTTATAGCTTCGAGATCAATGTTAATAAAAAAAAAAGAGCAAAAAAAAAAGAAGATGAAGAGGAGGAAGAGGAGGAGAAGGAGGAGGAAAAGGAGAAGGAGAAGGAGAAGGAGAAGGAGAAGGAGAAGGAGAAGGAGAAGGAGAAGGAGAAGGAGAAGGAGAAGGAGAAGGAGAAGAAGAAGAAGAAGAAGAAGAAGAAGAAGAAGAAGAAGAAGAAGAAGAAGAAGAAGAAGAAGAAGAAGAAGAAGAAGCCACCTAACCAACACCTCTGGAGGGCCATCTCTCTTTGCTCTGGTGAGAAATTGCTAGAAAGAAACAATAGATGATGTGATTGTACCCTCTGAGGAGGTGGGAGGTGACTTGATTGTGAAGGTCAGGAGACAGGTGTGACTGAGGGTGGAAGGCATCTTCAGGTAGTGACCTCTGAGAGGTTCTTGAAAAATAAGAGGGGCTTTTAAAACAGGACAGGCTAGATATAAAAGAAAGTCATTTAATCCACGGTAGCTTTGGACTCCATTGCTCCTTACTGGGAGACTGTCCAGCAGGCAGGACATTAAAAACCAGTCTAGATGAAAATATAGCCTATTGGTGATGGGAGGAAATGGGATGTCAGCCACAATCTAATACGAAGGGACCTTCAATGCATATCCTCAAGGGAAAGGAGGCAGTGTGACGAGTTGACATACTATGTAACTCCAACTGCATGGGCACTCTGGAAGGTAAAATTGTACAGGAAGAGACAGTAGAGTGTTTAGGGGAAAGGCTGCTAGAAAAGTGTAAACTTGTGAGGGACAGTGAATGTTTTAGGGAAGTGAAATTATCCTCAATGTTATTGTAATGGTGGATACTAAACCTCATGTAAGTACAGACTTCAGTTAACAATAGTTTGTATAGGTGAATCTATTCTTCTTGTCTATTTGACTAATGAAAAGTGTTAACGTGTGACAAGGAGGGAGAATGTCTGAGATCTCCATGCTTTATGTTTGACCTTGTTTCTCTCTTGTTATCATTATTAAAAAAAAATACCGACAGTGAACAAAGGAAGAAAGGAAGCCTTTACCCATGTTAATTCCACATTACAGTTCAGAGCCGGGAAGTCAGTGGCAGGAGCTGGAAGCAGCTGGCCATCCCTGCAGCCATGGAGAGAGAGAGAGAGAGAGAGAGGGAGGGAGGGAGGGAGGGAGGGAGGGAGGGAGGGAGGGAGGGAGAGAGAGAGAGAGAGAGAGAGAGAGAGAGAGAGAGAACCCACCTGCTAATGCTCAGCTAGTTTTCTCCTCCCTTATACTGTCCAAGTCACTAAGTCCAGAGGATGGTACCACCCACAATGGGCAGGGTCTTTCCACATCGTTTAATAAATACAGTGAAGATAAACCACTAAACACATGCTCACAGGTCGACCTGACATCAACAATCCTTCCTTGATATGCTCCTTTTTAGGTGATTCTAGATTGCTAACATTTGACAATTCAAACTGACCGGCACGCTGCTTAATTTTTCTGTTAACCTAGAACCACAGTAAACTATGTTAGAGGATAGATAGAGGAGAGAGAAAGAGAGGGAGGAGAAGGAGAGAGGGAAAAAAGAGAAAGAAATACTTTTAAAATAGTGTAATAGTACAGACCGAGTCATTGGAAGACTTCAGATTGTCAGTGTCCTTTAAACATCTAGCAATAACCTTGGAGTATGTGGTTCAGACATCCAGCCACCAGTAACTCACAATGTTGCATAAATTAAATTATTTGTTAATTATCTCAATTGTCATAAGTTGGCTTTAAGATGTGGAGGAAACAGATTCCCTTGGCTGCAAATGAAGTAAACATGAGTCAGAACCGTTCAAGCAAAAGGAAATGGTATGTGTTATATAACTGAGGACCCAGGGGTGCACAGAGCAAATGTGTTCTGAGTCTTCCTTCTCTCTCTGCCTCTTTCTTCCTTCCTTCCCTCCTCCCCCTCTTCCTCCTCACCTTACTGTTTTTCTTTTGTTCTCTACCCTCCCTTTCTTCCCTTCCTCCCTCCCTGCCTGCATATCTCTGTCCTCTGATCGAGTCCTCAAGTTCTCCAGATCCAGATGCCCTGTTCTTGAGCATTTCCACATTTGCTCTCAAAGGGTCTTCTTTCCCTGTAGATCTCAGAGAAAAGGAAGCCTGATCTCCTGACAGGGACTCTACATGATCACCCCAAATTAGTCTACAATCAGAATTGGGTGGTTTCTTTTCCAGTTCTACATGTGCATACACATATGGTAGGAGGGAAGGGTTGGGGCAGCAGAGGGAGAAAGGAAAAGTCAAGTCCCTTTAGAGAGAAGAGAAGGAGATGAATGCCTGACCAATCCGAACCAAACCAAATGGACTCCCCAAAGGTGGAAAAAGCAGACACAGAAGTAGAGCCATGGTGGTAGTTCATGCCCACAAACTAGCAGTTCGGAAGTAGAAGCAGGAGGATCCTGACTTTGAAACCAGCCTGCTCTACATGAGACCCAATAATAAACGAAGGAAAGGGAAGTAGAATTAAGTCATGGCTCTGGCTTGAACATCATGAAAAATGCTCTGGTCTGTATACTGTGAGCTTATCAATTTATTAGCTGGCCATTTGTGATTACTTGGAGAAACATGAGGCTGGGGAATTGGTAAAGAAGCAGGGACCACAGGAAGTCCTGAGGACAAAGAAGCAGGCAGCAGAGTGAGAGTTTCTTTCACTCTTCGAGCTAGTGAGGGTTGCACATGATTACCATGGCCTGTGCGTGCTCCAGGTCACAGTTTGATTGGACGAGCCTGATATACTTGCTTATTGTGGTATTTGGTTAAGATCGGCAACTATGCTTGTGGCGTACTTACCATTTGCTTCAAGTCTCCTCGGTGAGGTCTACTCCAAGGCAGAAGACAGTGAAACATGAGCTTTAACAGGTACTGTCTTATAGCTTTAATTCTACCCATGCAGTTCTGTAAAGGGAATACATTCAAAAACAGCAGCAACAACCACCACCACCACAAAAACCCCACTTACTGTCATAAATATTCTAAAGGAAAGAAGGGAGTGACTCTACAATGTTGGCAGCTGGGAAATGCATTGTTTTTGTTAACTTCCTTGACCTTGGTCTTTTTGAGTTGTTTTTCAATCTCTAAAACGAGGGTCAATTATTGTTACTTTATTTGACGCTGTGTGTGTACACATGTGAGCACGCATGCATTTGTGTTGAATGATGGTGCATCCATGCCATGGTGCATGATTGGAAGTCAGACAGCACTGGGCAGTCCTAGTTTCCAGCTTGTTTGAAACAGGATCTTTTGTTGTTTGCTGCAGAGTGTACCAGGCTCCTGGGCCTGTGTGGTTCCAAGGATTCTCCTGTCTTCTTGTAGTACTAGGGTTTGCAGGAGCACATCACAGCTCCCAACTTTGCATTAGCACTGGGGATCTGAACTCTGGCCCTCACATTCCTGTAGCAAATGCTTTACCCATCCTCTCTCTTTCCTAAGATGTAAACATGTCACAAACTGTTTTATCTCCGACAGAAATTCCCTAGACAAAAATTGAAGATCACTAGGAGAATATTATTCGTTGTTTTATTAAAGCACTGGCATTTTGTAGCAAAAAAGACTAGAAAGTTGATATACTTAATCTAGAAGGAGTTGACTACTCAGAAAACAAATTGCCATGTGTTCTATAAACCAACCCAAAGTCTGATGTTAAATAGGATTGTACTTGAATAAATGACCTTCAGTAGTCAGGCCTAATCCAGACTCTGAAATAAATAAATGCTCCATCTCTTTAGATGTGCTATTTCCTTTGTGATTTCTGTTACTGTGTGTGTGTGTGTGTGTGTGTGTGTGTGTGTGTGTGTGTGTGTGTGTGTGTGTGTGTGTGTGTGGTGTGTGTGATTTCTTCCTTCCTTTCTCATTTAGTCATCATTCAAGCCCATACTACTCAATTAGTCAAGAGGATTATTGAAGCTCTTTTACTAGGCTTTGAATGTGACATGGCCTTAGAAAGACCACTTATGATCTTGCTGTCTGGTGAGAGGGGAGACATGTTTAAAGTTTAAGTGGAAGCTGAAGCAAATCAGTTCCTATAACTTTGACTGCACACTACAGACTCTGCCCATGATGACACTGTCCTACTCAGAGAAGCACAAGAAACCAAGTATAATAAAGGAACACATTGGTCTTTGGCCTCATGTGAGGCAGGGATCATCCTATAAATTCTTTGACACAACAAGGTACACTTTTCTATCTTAGCTAGGAAGTTCCTTCTGCATTCTCTTGTATTTCACACAATAGAAATTTTCCTCATGTGTTTTCTTTCTGTCTTCCCTGTTTTTGGTAGAACCAGATTCAACCCATGGAGTCATTGCCTAGTTATTTAAAATGGGGCAGCGAGTAAAAGATTTCACTTGTCTCCCGGGAACTCTGTCAGAGTGAAGGATTTGGTGCTTATCAATTTGTAGCAGACCCTGCCTTAGGTAAACTAAAGATGGTTTGCTTTTCAAATCCTGTGTGTTCTTTAGTAGCTTAGTTTATTGTTCCTTTGTTTTAAAGAGCTAGGAGGTTTATGTAAATGGGCCTTTCTCATGGAAAACAGATTTAACTGGTTACTGAAGAGCGTAATCTATTCCCTCCATGGACAACTTGAAGCAGGGCTGTTCTAGCCATGCCTGAACTGAGTATAACTTTACCTACAGGCTCTCTTCTAGGAACTGAGCCACTGTAAGGAACACACTCCTCAAGGTATCCACTCACCATCAAGCAAAGCTCTGAGCAACACAGGATGTATCTATAGCCATCTTGGTAGACAGAGGAAAGATGGCATATCAAGTCCATTGTCAACAAGACATAAATATTGGTCACTATCATAATTGAGATCATTCTGCTTTTGTACTCTACATTTCCAGCAGTATATTCTGGTACAGTTCTCTATCTGACCTGAGCTGGTAAGTTCCTTGTATTTCACATAATAGAAATTTTCCTAATGTGTTTTGAAAGACTACCAGGGTGGGGAAGACCCCCACTCAAATCTCAAGATGACACAACCCCCAAGAACTCATGAGAAACTTGATGTAATAAACAAGAGGTGTATTTGAGGAACCAGAGCTCTGGGGACGACATGTATCTCACACAGGACACAGAGGAGTCGACCCCGAGCCCAAGTAGGGGAAGGTATTTATAGGGAAAATTACATAGACAGTTGGCAACAGTCACACAAAGCAATTTCATTGGTTTGTAACTTGGGCTCAGTTCAACTCTAGGCCACCCTGCTTCTGGGGCAAGCTGACCCTAGTTCTTGTTTTTCTCAGGACTGTTGAGTCAGGCCTTATCGAGGCCAGATGGTTTGTGGTGCCTATAGCCAGGCTACATCCCCAAAACATGTTATGTTATTTTTTGCTGTGAGGTGCACTTGTTCTCACAGCAGGGTCAGTTGGGGATAGTTTAAAATCTTTATTCTTTCAGTTTCAGTTAATTAAGGTTTATGTTCTCAAAGTGATGATATTTAGTATCTTTATAGATAAGACTGTGGATCCTTTATTCTCTCTCTCTCTCTGTCTCTGTCTCTGTCTCTCTCTGTGTGTGTGTGTGTGTGTGTGTGTGTGTGTATGATCTTATGAGTATTAATGTGTAATGTACAATTTCAGACAATACTTCTTAAAGAGTAGAAGGCTAATCAAAGGACAGTCATGAGGTAAAGGATATTAAAGGAAATAACTGAAGGACTTTTTCACAGGAAATGTAGAGCCTCAAACTGATTGGCCCCAAAGCAGGGGCACTGAGTCATGCCAAAGGTGACTCAGGGCTTCAATGTCATCTCACACAGGTGACTCCAGTAGACTGCTTGAAAACAGCCTCCTCATGGTAACTGCCAAACCAATTGACTTGTGGAATTCAACTGTGACCTTGAGAGAGAGAGAGAGAGAGAGAGAGAGAGAGAGAGAGAGAGAGAGAGAGAGGGAGAGCTGACTCCCTGGCTTTCATTACAGAAGGCCTTGTTTATAGACTCCTTGCCATCACCCCTCTGAAGCTTTTTGGGTAACAGCAAGGGCCAGGCTCAACATGCCTGTAGGCATAAACTGAAGGAGAGAGGGAGAGAGAGAGGTGCAGTGTTTTCAAGAATCTGGGGCCAAAGGCAGACCCTAGAGTAGGTACAGAAAAGGATCTTTTCCCAGGGCTTAGCCTTCTGCACATCCCTGTGTGTCCTTGAGGGAGCTGAATATAAGCAAAACAACCATACACTGCTCTCCATCCCATGATAATCAAATCAAAATCCTCTTGCACAACTAGCTTCTCTGAGGTCAAGAGCGCTTTCCTAGGTCCTTTGAGAAGACACAAAGAGGTTTAGGGTTCTGAAAGGCTTTACTCAGTACCTTCAGCCAAGGTGACCTTGTTCTGGAATTCTGGACATGAAACACATTCCAAAGGCATGTAGAGGGTTAGGTTTAAAACACCAGATGAAAGGCTGAGGTGCCTAGTCGACATTATCAAAGCAGACACTGGCCAGCCAGGTTCTCCCTGCATCCTTCAGTCCCTACCTGTTACAGGGCCAGGCTGGCAACCCTCCTCCTTTTTCGATCTCTGAACTGCAGCCCAGGCTTTTCCAGTGTCTTATAAGAGAAACCAGCATAATGTGTGTGATTTTTTTTCTTTCCATTTGTTTGTATTGTGGCTTACATTGACAGATTTTTCTATTGTGATCCATCTCTCCATCTCTGGGATGAAGCGTGCTTGATCATGGTGGATGACCTTTTTGATGTGTTCTTGGATTCAGTTTGCAAGTATTTTATTGAGAAATTTTTGCAGGTGGAGGGAGCAGGACTCCAGCCTAGGTACAAATCCTCCCACCCATAAAGGGACTACGGTAGCAGAATAAACTCCATTTTTGTTCTTAAGACTCCATTCTAAGTTAACTTGCCCTTAGAGGTCTGAGAAAAATCATGAAATGTCCCTGGAAGTTGCAAAATAGACACAGCAGCTGCAGCTGTCTGGTAACAACAGAGTGGGCTAAGACAACATAACTCTTTCCCGGGTCCAGATGCTCCTTTTTGATGTATGCTCCCTCCTTGTTTAACCAGGTGCCGTAAACCAATTAGCTTAATGACCAACGTTCCTTTAGCCTCTCATATAACGCCAAGGCTTAGAAATGCCCACTTGTGGTGTTTTCCTTTATAATCCCCCTTCCCCTAGACCTGGGGTCATTCTCCTTCCTGTTCCATCAAAAAGTTGGTGGCCCAAGCTCGAACTTGAATAAAGACCCTCATGTGCTTACACTAGAGTTGTGGTTCCTGGTTGTCTTTTGGGGGTTTTTACAATCTGGGCACAACATTTGGAGCATTAGCTGGGAACCCCAGACTTCCAGGACCCCCAATCCGGAGGGTCTGGCACTGTCCAGGTAAATGTCTGAGTCTTTGTGTATTGTCTGTGTCTATTCTTGCTTTCATTTTGTGAAAAAGCCTAGAGGTGTCTGTATAAGTAGCAAGGAGTGGGTGAGAGTGGACCTGCTGGAGGGTCAGAGCCCTCAGTCATGGGAGTCAGGAAGACATGGTCAGTTGCTTTCCATTTCCGAAGCAGGAATCTGTGAATCTGTGAATCGGAGTCTTTAGATTCACTTTTGTTTTCAGTCATTGAGTGGCTATTTTGTGCCAAAAGATTCTGTTGGTTGTGTTGTTTGGTCTTCACTTGTATTGGACTGTGATGGATGCCACGGGATAGACTGTCTCTCACCTTCATCATATTCTGACTCACTTTAAGGAAGTTAGGGCTAAGGACTACTTATTGCAACTTGGAGTGGCCAGCTTTTAATGTTGGATAGTCATCAGAGGGGGAACCTTACATCTTCCCAGGCTGTCAGCAGTAGAGATAAAGCATTTCAAAAGTCTTCCCTCTTTCCCTCTGTTAACACTTCTTTGTCAACAGAAACTGCCACAGGGTGACAAACAACAGGAGCAGACTCCAGCCCAATAGCAGCCAGTGCCACCCTTCTCAGTGGCATCTGTTTTATGGCTGGAGAAATGGCTCAGAGGTTAAGAGCACTGACTTCTCTTCAAGAGCTCATGAGTTCAATTCCCAGCAATCACTTGGTGATTCCTTTTTCCCTCAGGATCTACTCTGGGGTTTTATAACTCACACAGGCTTATCCTCCTTCCCCTTCCCCTCTGCCAAGTGCAGGCACAGTGCACACTGGCATCCAGGACCCCTAGAAGGTCTAAGGCTGGGACCTCCTGCAACCCTAACCAAGCTTTCCCTGAGTTGGGAGGTGAATTCCCAGAGAGCAGGGCTCCACGCCTGGACAGGTTGGACAGGAGAGGCCCAAGTGGGCAGATGGATCCCTCACCAGAGCTTGCAACAGACCTCTGCTCACTAATTTTGTTCGGTAAATAGCTATCCTTCTTGCCAACAGAAGTGCTTGCTCCCTGTCTGAACAGACGTGGTCTCTGAGCTATAAAGAGAGGGTCTTCACTGACACTATCCTGCCACACTCAGCCCACTGACAAGCAACAACCAGGAGTTTCTATGTGCCTTTGGCACTCAGTGCAGATCCCGATGCTCCAAAGCTCTTATAGTTTCTCTTCACCACAGAGGGCAAGAAACTGGCTCTTGCCCTCCCAGGGAACCCACCTAGATTGGGACTTTGACTCGGTGGAAGGTAGAGAACATCTCCAGATTTACCCCCAGGCTCAGCAGGTCTCAACAATAATTGGGCCAAGGTTTAGCTATGATATTATACAGGAAATTG